>NW_024354502.1:3772082-3890748 GCF_902729225.1 Pteropus medius | reverse complement strand
AGCTGTTTGGGTGTTAGAGTATTTTATTATCGTGGGAGTGCATTATTTTCTTATGGCTGCTGTAACATGTTACCGCAAATTTAGTGGTTTAAAACCACACAAATTTATCTTAGGGTTCTAGAAATCAGAAGTCCAAAATGAGTTGGCAGGGCTACGATCCTTCTGGAGGCTCTGGGGAAGAATCTGATTCCTTTCCCAGCTCCAAGAAGCTGCCTACATTCCTTGCCTTGTAGCCCTAAGTCCTTCTGACTTCTGCTTCATTGTCATATCGCTATCTCTGGTTCTCTCCTGCTTCCCTCTTATGAGGACCCTGTGATTATACTGAGCCCACTTGGATAAACTGGAATAATCTCCCTATCTCAAGATCCTTAACTTGAATCTGCAAAGTCCCTTTTGCCATGTGAGGTACCATACTCTCGGGTTCCAGGGATTGAGACATGGCCATCTTTGGGGGCCATTATTCTATATAACACACAGAGTAATATTCTAGAGTCTGTGAAGTTAGATCATCTGACAGCTCCTTACTTTCAGGTCGTTTCTGCTCATTATTTTTTGTTGGAATTTTAGGAATGAAGTAGTTCTAAAGTCTTTCTGAAGGAGCTTGCCCAAGCCAATTGGGTAATTTTCCTTAGTCTGTGTTGGTAAAGTCAGATAAGATCGAATCTCATTGCACTTGTATTTTTGAACACATTGTTTACCCACGAGGTTAATTTGAATGGCAGCTTCTGGAATGGAGGTTCTGACACTCTGCGGTTTCTGACCTCTCTGGAATTTGAAAAGCGAAGGTCTACTGAAGCAGAAATAGCAGGGGCCTGAGTCAAGGACCTAAAAGGATGGATGCGATTGTTTACCAGAAAGGCATAATGATGCAAGGGTGCTACATGTGGAGCCCAGCGAACAGTTGTTTTTACTCCCTGGTGTCTGAGGGAGCAGCTCTGTCCCTGAACTTCCTAGGAGAGGAGGCCTTTAAGCCCTGATTGTTAATTTATAATCTCTGAAATGCTTTGTTTCCAGTCTCTCAAAGATGGAAGGTCACCTTGGGGGAAATGAGGCAGATCAGTACTTTCATTAGCACTTTGCATTTCGTAAGCCAGAACTCTGTCCCCAGTCCCTACTCCGAAGGGCTTGTCTTGAAGGGCTTGTCGTTTGGATTCTTCCCATGTGCAGCTTTGACCCATTACCATTTCCTCTTTCGAATTTTTGCCTTTCTCAGCTACTTACTGAGTTAGAATCTTATCTATTCCAGTCTTTCCTATTCTGCCTACTGAGCTGGAATCTTTTCAGAGTCAAATTTTCAAAGATCTGTGTCTTATTGATTCAGCAGGCGTTCATCGCCACCATCCCATCTACTCTAGTAGTTTTTGATGTGTCCACACTCTATTCAATATTTGTTGATAAACCCAAAAGATCAATTTAGTAGGTGTTCACCTGTTCAGTGGTTATAATTAGCTAAAATAATTGTTTACAGAGATTTATAAATGATGTTGACTTTAATTCTCATTATTACTTACATTGCATGGAATCAAAGTTAGACTTTGGAAGAATATCGGTTCTTCTACTCTTAGAATTATTAAAAATTATTTTTGAGAGAGCTTTATGTTGTCGACTTTAAATGAACAGTATCTGAAATGGAACAGGAGGCAGACAGTTCAGTGAGTGAGAGCCTGAATCGAGGAATTAAAAGGAAGTCTCTGGCATGAGAGAGCTTTGGGCTTCAGTTTGGCTCTGTCACTAGCACCTGTGTGATCTTGTGAGCAAGTCAGGTAGCCTTGCCAAGCCATTTTTCCTCCTCTATTAAATTGGAATAGTGGTATTCTTTCATAAGGTTGTGAGGAATAAGAATCTATTGGAAGTCAAGGGCTTAATACGTAGCAGGCAGGTGATCAATATTTGTTGAGTAATTGTCTCACGGTCAGAGTTCTGTTAACTTTATGATGACAAGGATCTCTAAACAGGATTCAGAGCACTTAGTTATGGGCTCTCATAGTTGGATAACCTGAGATTAATACATCTATGTATGAATACACTTATTAATATGAGGGCAATGTGGACCACATTTATTTCAACTCTTCAGACATAGTGGAGTTCTTGCTATGCCTCGGACTGGTCAGCTGCCAAGGCGTGGGCTTGGTGTCTCACAAAAACTTCTAAGTATACAAGTGTCGGTGTATAAGAAACATTGTTTAAAACTGAAAAATTGTTGCCAAAATACTGAATTTGTCCGGTTGCTGCCAGTAACAATGGTCATGGATTTGCTAATAAGCCAGTGTAACAAACCCTGGAAGAAATTGTTCCCAAAGATCTTCTCACTAGAACTGAAATTAAGATAGGCTGGATTTATGACTTTAAAGTGACTGCAGGTGTTTGTATGGAGAAGAAATCAGTAACCAAGAAGATCCATGCAAGGGTCTTTCTTTTTCTCCCCAGATTCCCTTTGGGTCTCCCCCAGTTGTCAGCACCAGCTATTTAAAATTTCAGCACCCCGAATCTTTACATTTAAAGAATCTGGACCTTCCAAGCACAGCCCAACGTTTCTTTTCCACAAGATGCAGCGACAACTTGGAAGGGACGAAGGAGCGCCAGTCCCTCGGCTTCTCGCTCAGTTGGGACGGCTCTGACTTATGAACTCAGAAGCCTGGACCCCGTCCACCTGGCCCGGTTCAGGGTTGGCTATGGAGAGCTCCCAAGGGCCTCACCGCTCTTGCACTATTTACAGCCAGCCATGGCCCCCTTCTCAAGTCGTCCCTTCCTAGACAACTGACCCTAGTGCGTGTACTCGCCTGCTCTTGGACCACCTGGGTTCACATTTTGGAGAAAATGGGTCATCCAACAATGGCCATGCGGACCCAAGCGCCTGTCATGATTCATCCACAGACTGACAGCCGGGGACAAAACGAGCGGGCAGGGAAGGGGTTACCTGCGGTATCATAGGTTTGGCCCGCTCCCCAAAATGTAGGGGGCGGGGCAGGAGGCCAGCCGGGCGCCCCGCCCCCCTTCGCGCCAGTGGGCGGAAGTGACGCAGCCCCGAAGCCATTTCCGGCGGGCCGAAACTAGGAAGAAACTTGGAGCGGCCGAGGCGTGCCCGCCGCCGAGCCGCGCTGCTCGTGTGCCCCGTGGCCTGGGCCACGCCGCGCCGCGCCGCGCTGTGGGGAGCCCTGGCCATGGGGGCGCCCGGGCCTTCCGCCGTGTGAGGCGCGGGGCCTCCGTCCGCGGGCTCCCCTGACGGGCCGAGGGCGGCCGGCGGGAGGCGGCGTTCCGGCCGCGGTCGGCGCCGCGGCCCCCGGCCCGGGCTCCCGGCAGCATGAACATCGACGTGGAGTTCCACATCCGGCACAACTACCCCTGGAGCAAGTTGCCGGCCAACGTGAGGCAGGTGCGGCCGAGACCTGGGGCCGGGGCCCCGCCCCGCCGTCTCCTGCTCGCCTCGCCCTGGGGGCCGGGGCCGGGGCCTCTCGGCTCGCTCCCGCCATGGGCTCGGGGAAACCGACCCGCACCCCGAGGATGAGGAGGGGACGGCTCGGGGGCCCCGGAGGCAGGACGGGGTCGTTGCTAGAAGGGATGGAATGGTCTCGTACGCTGGACTCGCCTGGCGCCTTTGCTTGAAGCCTCCATTCAACCAGGCACGGGGCTAGGCGCCTGCGAAAACGGATTTAAAACACTTGACCTCTCGAACTTCAGGGCGGTGGGAAAGGGGCGAGAGACGAACCAGTACGTACAGATGGTAGCAGCTCATCCGTACCTGTGTTCTAGCATACCTGGGCGCGAGGGATTAGGAAGTTGGCCAGGGAGTGTCGAGAGGATGTGGAGAGGAGGCATTTAAATTGGGCCTTAAAGGACGAATAAGAGGGTAGAGAGAATAAAGATTTTCCAGAGAGAGGGAAAGTCATTTTAACAAGCTCGGAAGAGCGATAGCGTGTTTCGAGAGCAGCTAGCGACTTAATATCACCAAAGTTTGGAGGTGTAGTAGAAATATTGATCAGAGGTGGGGTTTCGTGAGTGCGTCGCGATGGTAGCAGATGAGACTGGAAAAGCAGTCAGGGCCAGATTTTGAAGAGGCTTTGTACTTTGTTTTGTTGGACTTTATCCTCTAGACAAGATGGGTTTGTTAGAGATGTTTCAGTAAGAGTGACATGAGATTTTTGTCTGAGATTGTTTTACTTGTTTAACGAATATTTATGGAACACCGACTGCATGCTATGCCTTGTTCTAGGTGAGGTAATTTGCAGCAGTCAGCAAGACAAAGGACCCTGTCTTCATGGAGCTTATATTTCAGTGAAGAAAGATAGTAAACAAGTGAATAAATATGTAACATGGCAGGTGGTGTAAAACCTTATGAAGATAGTGATACATTAAGTAGTGTTTCTCTGATCGTGGATTAACCTTCAAGTTCTTCCCATTCTACTTGGTTGAGGGTGAATTTCTGTTTTCCATTGGTGCAGGGCAGTTACATTTGGAAAATTTATGGATGGTGATGGTTTAAGGATTATTACTTTGCCTCTTCTCCCAGTTTGGGGGTTTATTTTAGTTCTAGGAAATGGATAATTTAAGGTTTGGCAGTGCATCATGTGGCAGAGAAAATGCTTTCACTTTGAGATACCAAGAAAACAGGAAAGTCGATAAATTTAAGGAACTCAGAATTCTTGGCTGTCAGTGGCTGCCTCTGTAGCATTTAGCTTGACCTGGAAGAATGTAACTCTAAACCTGAAAGAATGCTTTCTCTTGTTAAGCTTGAATGAAAGCTTTGATGGACACCTTTGTTCTTTAGGGTTTTGTGGCATATCCTAAGACAACTGGAAGAACCAACAGTCTTTCTTTTCTTTGTTCCCATTTTTCTATACTTTTCCTTTCACAAAAATAAATGTAGTGTAAGAAAGAAAGATGGATGATTCAATTATGTCCAACATGAGTAGCTGACCTTAATTAGTATTGGCGAAAACATTTTTAAACCTCAGTCTTACTGTGCAACAAGATGGATGGACCTAGAGGGTATTAGGCTAAGTGAAATAAGTCAGAGAGACAAATACCATATGATCTCACTTATATATGAAATCTAAAGCAAATAAATGAATAAACAAAACAAATGAACTCATAGATACAGAGAACAAACCGATGGTTTCCAGATGGGAATGGGAGGTTGAGGAGCTGGGCGAAAAAGGTGGAAGGATTAAGAACTACAGATTGGTAGTTACAAAATAGTAACGAGGATGTGAAGTACAGCTTAGGGAATATAGTTAATAATGTAAAAACTGTGTAGTGTCAGGTGGGTACTAGACTAATCTGGAGGAATCACTTCGTGTTATATAAATGTCTAACCACTATGCTGTATACCTAAAATTAATTTAAAGTAATATTGACTGTAAGTGTAATTGAAAATAAATTTACCTAGTCGTACAATAAAAAAAGATAATCACAGAATAGTGTTAAAATTAGGTTCAAATGTGACGTTAAATTAAGAAGAAAACTTTTTTGGTAAGATCACTTAAAAGAGTAGCTGTTTTCGCTTAGGTTAAGCTTCTGCTTGGAGAAGGTGTTGCAAAGCCCATCTGTACAAGTTACTCGTGAAGCCTTTCTCTAGCCTTGCCACTTGCCCCAGGTCAGGCCCCACGTGGATTACTGTGTCAGCTCCCTGTCACTGGTCACTTGCCCTCTGACTAGGACCTTCTCATCCATGCTTTATACTACAGTGGGGTGAGGTTTCTAAAATGCAGACTCGGTTGTCACTACTCACCTGTCTCCTACAGATTACTTGTAAATTTACTTGTAAATTCTTTTTGAATCTCAGATATTAACTCCTTCAGGAAGATTTCCCCAGCTTCCTAAATCTAGAGCAGTTGACTCTCAGATATATTATTACCCCAGCACTTTATTTCCCACTCATAGCACTTACCCCATTATGTTGCATTTCTGGTTCTCTTGTTTCGCTTTTGTATTTTGAGCACCTATCACATAGTTTATAGTAAATATTTTTGGAGTGAATGAGTGATGGCATCAGTCTGAGATTTTTGTTCCAGGAGCTAAATTAAAGCTCAGGCAGTTTAAAAGTGGAGAATATTCCTTGTATGGAAAGAATTTGGTTTTTGGCCTTAAAGATACTAAGTACTTTGATAGAGTTTCCAGTAAGTTTTGATGGCGTTTAATTTGGAAATGACTCGTATTTCCCAGTTCTGAAAGCTGCGGGAAGGTGATACAGATATTTAAAAAAATGTATTTCAGGCTATTGTTTCAAACCGTTGTTCACACCTATTTTTATTTGGATGTGATGAAATATGTTTATGTGATATGAGCTATACTAGACTTCATTTTTAAAAATTTTTTTCAATTTTTATATTTTTATGATGACATCGGTTAGCAAAATCCAATAAATTTCAGCTGTACACTTTAACAGTAAGGCATATATATATTTATACTAGACTTTAAAAAATACTTTAGAAAGTTGTGCATACAGTCATTATTTCAGGGTTGTTTTTTTTAAAATATATATATCTTACCAGTAGCTTGTATTTATTGTTCAAAATAATTTATAGTTGTTTTATTTTATTAAATCTTTTGATGAGGTTCTGTATAATCCAAGAATTTTTAAAAAATTTTGTGTATATTCTTTGGGGGCCTGTGCACCCTGGGATTGGAGTTTGTAGGAGCAAAAGCTTTAGGAAAAAATCTTTGTGCTTTTAGCATAATCTGATGCATAGTGGGTGTTTACAGCCAGTCCCTGTCACTCCTTTATCTGTTTTATATGCAGCCCACCTTCATTTATCAGACCTGGTCAGTATTTCTGCAGGGGCAGCACTGTCTGAGAGTAAAATGACCTTTCTTTAATTGCCTCTTGTAGTGGCAACAGTGTTTTAAAATGTGAATGGTAGGAAATTTGAGTAGAAGTGGGAGGGAAGCCAAAATATTTTTGTGAACAAAGCAGTTATATTTTATATGGGTGAGAAGTGAAGAATGAAATCAACTTTTAACTTAGTTCTTAGTATGCGTGCACACACGTGTATTGATCAGGACCAGTCATTACTTAATGCCTAGGTGCAAAGACTTAAATGTTTAATTGATAGTGTATTCTCTAATTAGCTTACAAATAATGGATCCTTATATTTCATATGAGTGGTTTGATTTACACTTTTTATTCTGGAGTTACCAGGAATGGCATTTAAAAGGGAGAAAATGGTTGTAAGTTAGGATAAATGAAAGGACTTAGCTTGAAACAGAAGAGCAAATCCTCAGATTTGGAAGTTAAGATTTTAGCAACTTGTCTGCTGTGTGTGTGTGTTTTGTGTTTCTTGAGACAGAGACTTTTATTTGGTATTAGAGTTAGAGGAAGCCCTTTAAAAGATTTATAGAAAGCCTCATATTTCACGTCCCCTAAGTATCTTCAGTATTGACCCTGGTTTTGCTTTAGTACAAAAGATGGTAGAATAGTTTCTCTACAGTGAACTTTATTTCTAACTACTTGTAATGTTAAAATACATGAAAATAATATAAGCACATACATTCCAGTAGTAATGTGAGTTATGGTTTAATCCAATAAACCAATCTACTTACAGAAAGAAAGATTTTTATTTTTCTCACATCATATCCCCTTTTTCTTAAATTACTACCTACCAGTGGTTCCAGTTATGTGCCAGTTTATTTAGATGTGAGTTTCATCTGTTTTGTGAAGTTTGCTCTAAGTGGAAGTGTGTGTGGACATTTACCTTGGCTATGAATAAGAAAAAGCCTATGAGTAAGAAGTATAATAATTGAATCCTCTGATCTTTCCTTCACTAGTCTCCTAAATTGTCTAATTTTGTTTTATAGCACATTGGAAAGGTACCAGTAATTAGAAGGAGGACAGCAGTCATATATTAAATTGTTTGTGGTTGAATATAATATTGACTATAATCAGGCATACATATTCTTTGCTTTCTTGAGAACCCAACCTTGAGCTTAAAGTACTAAGTACACAGCTAGAAAGTGTTTGGATCTTTAAAAATATATTGGAATTCTAAAATTGTCTAAATGATTGCTAATGAGATTATAAGGAGATGATGTTTTTAAGAAGTAATCTTATTTAGAGGTACATTTGAAATGTACATTCTCTAGAAATTTTAATTTCTAATCATCATAGTCCTAAGCTGTAAATAATTATCAGACAGGGATATGTCCTTAGTTGCCACTCTTAAATTTTAAAAAATGTAGGTGCAGGAAACCATCCATCCATTCTTTCATCCATCCAACACACGCAAATTGGACACAGTCAGGAAGGAAATCTTTATAAGTAGAACGTAGTGTTTCGTTAAGTTATGTTCTCAAACTGCTCTTTTGTTTAATATTGAATACTTTACATAATTTCAGTAAGTCCTTTTCGAATGGCAGACTGAAAATAAACACATTGAATTTTTGCTCTAAAACCAAAGCAGAAAGTTAGTACTATAATATTTAAGAAAGTCTTCTTTATTCAGTTTTGGAAATTTGAGATTCTGGGATAAAATAAGGGGGCAAGGTTTTGAAATTTTATGGGGTAAAATGTACTGTTGTTTAGTTTAGAAGCTATTTTAAATCTATTTGAAATTTTTTTTTTTAGAGTCTTGGAAATTCACAGAGAGAATATGAAAAGCAGGTTGTCCTGTACAGTATCCGTAATCAGTTACGATATAAAAATAACTTAGGTAAGTAGAGACATTTTCACATTGAGATGGAAGACTATTGCTGAATTATTTTTGTAAGTTCTATCTTTTCAGCACATATTTCATTGTGTTGAAATTATTCTGTATACCGACTTTAAGAAACTCTATGTGGACTCATCCTGCCTAAGAACAATTTGCATTAGCGAGATTTTTCTAATTCTGATCATAATTACTTTTTAGAGTATTGTTTGAAGTTTTATTTTACCTGTAGAATATTAACTTTGATTTAGATGTCCTCTTTTTACTTTTGATGAGAAAAATGCCAAAATAGAAGTACATTATGCTAAATAATTTTTGACTTTGAATTTTGTTTTTGTCTCCATAAATTTTCCAAATACTGTAACTTAAATGAAAACTCTGTAATAATTGGAACAAATTTTAAGCATAGTTAGTTCCATGTTTTCTTTTAAACTTCTATTTTTAATGTTTTCTTTTTATTTGTTAGATTATTTTGATTATTCTATTGCCCAGCTAATCTGCCTTCTAATGTGCTACTCTTATTTTAAGCATAATATTTCAGAGATAGGTTTTCTGTTGAAATGCAGTCCATGTAAGTCAGAGGACTTTTTACATTTAAATCAAAATCCAGCCAATAATTTTAAAAAATAGACTTGATTTTATAGAAAACTCCCATTCGAATTGGCTGTCTTGTAAAGTGACATGTAAGGGATCGGGTGAATTGTAGCTTATGTTTTGTACCTTTGGAAGAGACATTCCATGCTTGCTTTCTTTGCTTTTTGATTTGCTAAGAATTATTTCTCTACTTATCTGCCCTATTTTACATTTTACTTATATATTTTGAGGTTCATTCCTTGTGGTATAATTGCTCCTTTGTTCTTACTTAGATTATTTTATTTATTCTCTTCCAATTTACATACTTTTCTTGTTAATTGTATTTGTTTGTAAAGTATTTCTCATTGCATTTATAATCATATGTAAGTATAAGACACCTGATAAAACTAGAGAATTTTTTTCTTTCCCCCAGTTAAACATGTCAAGAAAGAAGAACGTAAATACTATGAGGAACTACTAAAATATAGCCGAGATCATCTCATGCTGTACCCTTACCATCTATCGGATATTATGGTAAAGGGCCTGAGGATAACACCATTTTCATATTATACTGGGATTATGGAGGTGAGTTTTTAAGTTTACGGTGTATGTGAACCATTAGGAATGGGATGAGTTTACATGTCAGGGACACTTTGCAGAGGAGGACCAGCTCTGCAGCTCTCAGCCACAGTGGACATTGTTTCTCGGTTTACAGTGTAAAAAGGTCTGATGGTTACAAGTTAACAGTTTTAGCCACACTTGAACAAGAAGTTGTCATTATGAATGTTTTCACAGTGGAAAAGTGTCTATTCTATGTTTTTGAAAGCCTTATTGCCTCTGTGCTTTTGTAACATTAATCAGTCATTTATGTTAGCAGAGTGTGTATAAAATTTATTGCTTTTAATACACAATTAAGGTTGAAAATGTGGGTGACAGAACTGAATATTAAGCTCAGAGAAGCTTAATGTATTTATTTACTAACTGTACCAAGAATAAACGATGGTATAGAACTAATGTTATGTAATACAGGTGTCAGAAAAAGAGAACTACATTAGCCCTGGCTGCTGATCTTTCTATAATTATTAACTTTCAAATATTAACCTTTTTCCAAAGGTAGTTTTTAGGCCTCTGAATAACTTTAAATACCAGTTATTCTTTTTAAGTGAGCTGTATGTGAAAATTGGCAGTATTTATCTGTTAATCATTTGCTACTTAGTTATATTTTAATGCTGCTGTTTTGTGCTCACTAAGAGCAGAGAGAAGTCTAGGACTAAAGGAGTTGAGAACCTGTAGGAACAGTGTTATTCGTTCCCTTTATGATGTGGCTTCTTTGCAAGAGCTCCCTTTGCTTATCTCATTAAGCCCCTTCTTCATGGGCCCTTCTCCAGTCCCATCTGCTGTGTCCCTATTTTGGAGGAAATAAAAAGTAAAGCTTGAGACTTGACAGCCTAGGTTTCTGCCAGTCCCTTTCCTGAGACTCAGAGTAGCATAATGAAGGTGGCCACTACTCAGTGAGTAGAATAGTTGTTGTTGTCTCTTTGATTATTTTTCTAGTGTTGTCCATAGGTTTGGGAGAGATAAGAGAGAGTGGTTTGTCTCATTTATCAGCTTTCAGTTATGTGCTTGCTGCTGTCTAGTTTCTGTTCTTATACCATTGGGTATAGCTTCTGGGTTGAAAATGGGCCTTATCGCCATAGTAAGCAGTTTGTTGTTTATTGGAAAAACAAGTGGAAGAAGCTGGATACTGAGTTTAACTCTGTCCTAGTTGGGATTCCTAGGAGCAAAGATGGCTCCTAGTGGTTAGAAGCTTTGGTGGTGGTGTATGTCTTAGAGGTGTGCTGATGGAGCTGCGACACACTATTTGGCCTGTTCTCAGGGTAGGAGTCTAGGAACAGGTATGATGTGTGGAGAGGCGAGAAGCCTGAGGTCTATGTTCCTTGCATAGCTTCCACAGGGCAGAAGCTATAGGGTAACTGTCTAGGATTCATAGAGAGTGCTATGAGACACCCAGGCCTGAAAGTCTGATCTTCATTTACTAGGTTGAGACTATGTGGTAAGTGCCACTATTTGGCACGCATACTTTAGATTGCCAAACTCTTATTTCAGTGTTTCATGTGATAATTATCGTTTCTCTATTTGGCTTATAGGAATATGTATTTATATACTTATTTTTATCTGAGGACATTTTGCATTTAAAATTTATTATTTTTCTTTTAAAAAGGACATTATGAACAGTGAGAAAAGTTATGATTCTTTGCCCAATTTTACTGCTGCTGACTGTAAGTATTTAATTATGCTGAAGGAGGTAATGTTTAGAGTATGTTTGTGCATGTATGCTCTCATGTCAGTATTGTAATGTGTGTTTTTAACCTTTAACACTTGAAAGAGGAGAACAGCACGCAACATCATTGATGGGAGATTTATCAGATGATGCAAATCTAGTGTAAGATTTAGTCTTGGATGTCTAAGAGGACTATTTTGGAGTGATAGAATCAGAATAATAGGACTAGTCTATATATTTCTAGAGAATGAAGTGTTTTCTGATACTTGGGCTGTGCTGTTTACCAAATGAAGAAAGGAAACTTCTGTACAATACTTTTACAGCATGATACATAGTTGTTCCTAATATAATTTGCTGATGTTAGATTATGCTTATTTTAATGAAGTGTGGCATAGTTCTGTTGCGTAAGAAAATTCCCCTGAGAAGTGCACTTTGACACTTTGAAATTGGGAGGACTTCTGCTTTTAAAAAATTTTCTCATTTAGCATTGTCAAAAGTGTCAGCTTGACTTCATCTGTTTTGTTTTCGTTTATATTTTATTCGAAGAATTCCTTTTAATTTGATATTGGTTGTCAGTCAGTGATCAAAAGATGAACAAAAGCCAAGGGTTTTTTTCCTGAATGACTTGTGAAAGTACTGACATTTCAAGATGTGTTAAATGCTTTTGAAGGAAAGGCTTTTTCTTTCAGGTCTAAGGCTTCTCGGCATAGGAAGGAACCAGTACATTGATCTGATGAATCAGTGTAGATCATCAAAAGTAAGTTAGTCATTTCCTTTTCTCGTTTCTTGCCCTCAATAAATTTTTTTAAGTGATAGAAATAATGAATCGTAATTTCTCTGATTAAATAAAATACGCCTAATACAGAAACAGTGCAAAACAACTCAGTATTCTCTAGGATATAGCTTAAGTGATTATTGAATTAAAACTGTCAAAGACATAAAACATTTAATTTGTTTTTAAAAATTAATTTTGTTCTGCTTGTCTTTTTACTTGCTCATTCTGCTCCTAGTTTTCACTTAATGGGTGAAGCGAGTATACATTTCCAAATGCATTTGGACATCCTGGTTTTCATTTTAGTTTCTGGATTTAGATCCAGATTTAACGATTAGTGTTTGAAGAAATTTATTTTGAAATAATTGCAGAATGACTTTCTCCATCTAATGTATCTAGAATAACAGTTTAAAACATGAGAATTTAAAAAGATATTTAGCTTGTTAGAAACAGTCTTATTATATGATTGATGAAAAAGAAAATAGTAATTTTAAATTGATTGCAAATTTTACCATTGCAGAAATTTTTCAGAAGGAAAACGGCCCGTGATCTTCTACCAGTGAAGCCAGTGGAAATTGCCATAGAGGCGTGGTGGGTGGTGCAGGCTGCGTATATCACAGAAGATGACATAAAGGTAGTTATCTCGAAAAGTTAAACATAGGATTTTTGTTTTAAAAATCATTTTTAATTATAGTTCTGTAATTTTTAAAAAATAACACTATTTGATTTTCCTGAAGAAAATTAAACAAATTCAAAATTTAAAATGATCTTAGTAGGCTAGAATATTGATGGGTTCCCCAGATACTTTTAATAATGATGGAGACTTGACTGGGTTCATGTTCAGTAACCAGGAGAGTTTAGTTAGGTAGTTGTCTCATGTGAACTGACGTAGCGCCGTGGCTACCAACAGTGTTGGCTAATGCCATGTGAGCACTCGCTGTGTGCCAGGTGTGTCAGGCACTATCCCAGGTGCTTTTTATGGTGTCTCTTAATTCTCATAACCCCAGAGGTATGTATTATTTGTACCTCATTTCCCATATGAGGAGAGTGAGCACTGAGAGATGAAGCGATGGCTCAAGTCATAGCAGTAGTAAAGGTCTAGTATTTTAATGCAGGCAGTTTGCTGTGGATCCTGAGTTCTTAAGGACTGTGCCGAACAGCTGTACCAAAGTGGTAGGTGCTTTGATAGGGCGATGATGTCAAGGTCAAGGGAAATGGTATTCCCAGTGGTTAGACCACGTTTGATATAAGCCTTATGCATTTTAGAAAAGATGTTGATTTACAGGAAAGGGCCCTAGAGAGCAGGTCACATCTTTGTGAGGCTGAAGAAATGTAAGTGAGCATGTGGACTTTTTTGTTTGTTTGCATTTTATTTTACCCCAGAAGACAGATTGAATCCGGTGAGTGAAAGGCTTAGAAATTTTGCTTCAGTCTAACTAAGTACTTCCTAACAGAGCTGTCAGAGTGTGTCATAAGCTAGAGAACTTCTCGTTACTGATAATGATCATGTGGAGTTGGAATAAACTTCATTTTTGAAAGGTTCAAAATCACAAATGGACCAGATACCAATTCAAAGAAGATGGGTAAATGTTGGTACTTATTAGTGAACACCCATTACTTACCAGCAAGTATTGATATAGTTACTTTGTTCTCTTAGGTTCTGTTGGTAGCATCTTTTAGTACCTTAGTTGATGGTTATGTGTGTAGCTTTTTTTGTTAGAATTCTAGAGTAGTAAATGGAAAAAATATATAGTTCATTCAACAAATGATACGTAATCATTGGTTTAGACATGAATAGATTTGAGGAGTCATGAATTAGTTAATTTGGACAAAAGTTAATTGAAAATATTTTGCTTTTCTTAGATATGCACTTTGCCTGAGAAATGCGCTGTTGATAAGATCATCGATGCAGGCCCTCAACTCTCTGGATCACTAGATTACAATGTAGTACATAGTAAGTGGTTAGTAGAAACAGTCTTTGGTAACATAAAAACTTGTTTTAAGCCATCGACAATTAGTAGTTATTTATCAATTAGGTAAAAATAGCAGTATTTTCTAAACATTTGTTATTGTTTGAAGGGTGACCTTGGTTCATTGTTTTCCAAGATGGCTATAATTAGTCATATACATTAGAAATTTATACAAATGAATCATAAGAAAAATTTTATATTTTTAAGCACGTGAAGGAAACAAGATTTGAAAACTTTAATATAATTCTTTCCTAATTCTGTTTTGCTTTTTTCTTTTTCATATAGCATTCAGTTGCAAGAACCTTTACAGATAATCAAGAATCATTTTTTTAATTACAGATATTTAGTATTCTGTCTAAAACAAAGTACTTTTTCTTCTCTAGGTTTATATAACAAAGGATTTATATATCTGGATGTACCAATATCTGATGACAGTTGTATAGCAGGTAAGTATGTGCTAATATTTTTCATTATTGTGCTGGGTACTTCTTATCACCCTCTGAGTTAGACACAAATCGTTCTAGGATCTTGGATGTTAGAATTTTTTTAAAGAAATACATTTCTTCTCGTTACTTTGTAACACATTGTGGTGTTTTACTTAAATTCTGTATTTTTATTTTTACGTTATTTTGGCGTATGCACTATATTAAAATAATAAAGTCTGAGATAAATTTCTCACAATCCCAAATTGAATTATTGTTTTTATAAATTTATGTCACTTGTTAGTCCTTGTTCAGTGCATCACATTTTTACGTGTACTCAGTAATATAGCATTACATCATTTCCACTCTCACTTATCTGTGCTTTATATTTTTGTCACTGCCATCTTTGTGTTTATCTCCTCCCTTTCTATTTTACCCACTTCCCCAAGTTAAGGCCCTTGTGTATTTCCTTCTACACTTGTGGAGGTATCAGTTTATTAAACCATTCCCTTATTGCTGGTCATTTAGATTATTTCCAGGTTTTTGCTATGATAATGATGTGGTTAACATCCTTAACACAAAGTGGAGCTTATTTCCTATAGATTAGATTTCTTACCAGTTTATAGAAGCACTTGTGATATTTAAGTTATATGTTACAAGTATGTTTTCTAGCATATCTTCTAACTGTTATGATTCGTGGTATCTTTTACCATACCAAGATATTTAATATTAGTGTAATCAAATAGAAAGTGTCAAAAAATTCCAGAGAATAACCTCACTATTAACAATTGAGTGGTGAGAAGGCTTATTACAAAAAGACTCCCTCATATCAGTGCTGGATCTTGACAGGTTATCATGCTCTGGTGTGTCCTGATCTTTATTTGCGTTATTATGTGTTTATGATTCTTTAATGATGTGTATTGAACAGTGTACAGACACGAATTCTGTTGTAAACCTGGAAGACAGCTGAAAAAGTAAAGGAAATGCTAATTCTGGTTCGTGGATGCCACAACATATGAAAGACTAGTTTTAAAATACTAGTTTTAAAATACTAGTCTCGACAAGGAAGTGATTTCTGGAGGACAGAGGGGGCAGTGGTTTCCTGTCACCATTGGAGAATATTCTAGGCCCTATTCTCATTCGATAAACTGATGCTGTCTCACTTGTGATCCACTCAGAAAAGATTGGTCTTTGGTTAGTTGATTTCCGTCCGTTCTGATTAGCAGTTTGAACACTGACTTGCATTAGCACCAAGTTCACTGCAAAGAAGCATCAGAGAAGGGCGGAGTGGATGGCTTCTCTATGATAGGGCCATGTTCTGCCACATTTCACTTAGTGTCTGGCAGTCTAGATGGTATAAGCAAGACCCTTGGTATTATAACTGCTGAATTCACCCTCCTCACCATGCCACCCCTGGCTGTTCCCAAATTGGAATGACCTGTGAAAGGAAAGGAGTTTGATAACATGGAAGCATCAAATTTAGCACAAAGGACACCCGAAGGTGACTTCAAAAGAAGCAGGCCAGATAAGTTTCAGTAAAAAACAAGCACTGCGGGTAGTGGAACAGATCAGTGTGCGGAGAGAAATACTTTGAAGGAAATAATCACTAAAGGGTCTGTTGCTAAATAAAATATATTTATTTCATCACACTCTATACTTGTACATTTTATATCTACCCTATGTAACATCTAGATTTTCGTTATGCTTGGATAGAGTTCTTCTAGAATATATAGATCATCTAAAAATTCTTAAAAACTTTTGTCATATATTCAAACCCATAGTCTGGAACTTATTTTCATGTTTTATGTGAAATAAGGATCCAACTTGGTTTTCTTCTGTTTGGATAACCAATCGCATTTGGATAAATGCTAGCACTGTTTTTTCAGTAACTCATTACCACTGAATGGAAGCATAATTTTTGTCATACTTTAAATTTCCCTCTATATTGGTTAATTCTCACATCCTTTTTTTCACTTATTTGTTTTTATTCTTAGTCTGTATTGCTTTTATTACAGCGAACTAGAGTAACCTTTAATATTAGGTACCGCCAGGCCTTCCTTGTGTCTTTTCTTTATAACTTTCTAGGTGGTACAAACACCTAGGCTCTTCCTAGGTTTTTTTCCTTTATATTTATTTACTTTTATTAACTTTTTTTTAGTAGATAATATTATGATATAAAATTCTAAATTTACAAAAGAGTATAAAATGTAAAAACATTAGCCTCCCAGCCCTGTTCCTAGCCACCCAGTTTCTTTCTCAGCAGCCACTGTTAAGTTTCTTGTATGTTCTTCCAGAAGTATACTACACACATAGGCATATACATATATATCCTTTTTTGTGTGGTTTTATTTTTATACAGATTGTATACTCTAGTTCATACTTTTTATTAAAACAATATATTTGGGAGAGTATTCCATCTCTCTTAATGTAGTGTTGCCTCAACCTTTTCGCCCAGATATAAATCTTGTATTTATAACCGTTTAGTGCCTTGGTCTCCTCATCTCTAAGATAGGGATATAGTATTGAACAACTCATAGTGTTAAGAGGATTACGTGAAATGGCATATGGAAAATACCTGGCAGTGGCCTGGCACTTAGTAAGTGTTCACTAGATGTATGCCATCACTAGCCATTACACGGCTGATAGTGTAGGAAAAGAATTATATCAAATATGAGATTTCTGAAATGTTTCTAGAAAGAAACTTTTGATCCTCAAAAGTACTTGGATGACCGGAAATATGGGTCAGAAGTGAAGAACCTATATCCTGAAAAGTACATTGTGGTTTTTCACAGTATCTTCATTTTGACCACTTGAATTTT
The DNA here is from genome assembly GCF_902729225.1 of Pteropus medius. Taxonomy (NCBI): domain Eukaryota; kingdom Metazoa; phylum Chordata; class Mammalia; order Chiroptera; family Pteropodidae; genus Pteropus; species Pteropus medius. The sequence continues at coordinate 3,873,269 of NW_024354502.1, read as the reverse complement.
ATCTTATTTTCTCTGTTGGGAATAATTTAGGTTTGGGGTGCAATTAGATGGCATTAGGGCCCAGGGAACACAAGGATACCCAACTTCTGCTATGGCCTAGGCACTCCATCTTCCCAGAATATTTTCAAGGGAAATGTGCTCATAGCAGAGAATGGCAGTGGAAAGTATAGTGCCTCTTGATTATTAGCTGGGCAGAGCACTCTATTAAATTGGATTAGAGCATCTGGACCAAAGAGATGGAAACAAGTGAATATGAATAACAGGTGGAGAGCAAAGACTGGGCAGCCTCTTATGCTGCAGAAGGTCTGTCCTGTTGCCACTGAGGAGGATACAGAATAGAAAGCCCCCAAGAACAAATTATACTGCTGATTGCTAGTAAATGGTGGCAGTCATGCAGGTGAATTTCCCCTTTTCTCTAGATGGGGTGGGAGAAAGGCAGAGGTACTTTATGTCCCCCCGGTTTTCGTGTAGTATAGCAACTCAGAGTCCTTTACTTTTCAGCCTTCCCCATTCTGAAGCAGCCCCAGTCCCCTCGCCTTCCTACCAAGTCCATGTTCTCTAGTATTTCCTCTGCCTCAGAATTGTTGAGAGGGCCATGGGGATTAAATGACTCGTCGTAGGATTTATGCTGTACCATGAGAATCCTCTCTAGACAGAGTTGTATGTGGCCTTAACTTTGAAAGTCTTAGAAAACTTAAGTGGATAAAATAAATCAAAAGCTGAATTCAGTGTTTAAGTTGGAGGTTTCTCTTTTTAAATAGATATTTGAATTACACTTTCTTGTTTTATAAAATTGTATCACTGAGAACAGTCAATTTTGTTTATTTTAGTTCCTCCTCTGGAAGGTTTTGTAATGAATCGAGTGCAAGGTGATTATTTTGAAACTCTGCTCTATAAGATATTTGTTTCAATAGATGAGCATACTAATGTTGCAGAGGTAAGTGTACCAATGTCTTGCGAAAGAATTTAACCTCAAGATTGAGTTTGTATAATGCAGGTAAAATTATTTAATGATATGATGACAATGTTTTAAAAATCTACACAGGTAGATCATGGACTGTTAATACACTTAAGTTACTATTCTTGAGTTACTTTCTGTGTATGCATGTTAAATTTGGTAAATAACTTTTTGTATGTCTTTATAGTCTTGTACTACATAACAGTGTGAGGGACCGCTTGTATGACAGTGATCCCAGAAGATTATAAGGGGACTGAAAAATTCCTATGGCCTAATGACAGGTATAGCTTTCCTAAAGTGATCAAGGCACAATGAATGACAGTTTTGTGCTGGTTTAAGTCCAGATAGTACTGCCATCAGCCGGAAATGCTTGGGGCACTCATCTGGGCACCAGTGAGCTTCTCACAGACTTCTCCCTCTCAACCAGTTTTACTGCTGTACCTATCCTTGGCAGCTCTGATTACATTGCAAGATGCCCTTCAGCAATAACCATTAGGAAACTGAAGAAATAAAAATTTTTACTTGTAGGCCCTGGAATGTACAAGGCATGCCAGGGGGCATGCAGCAAGGTCAAACAAAAAACAAGTAGGCCAAATTATCTGTCATGGAAATCAAGGTCTTTAAAACAAAGGGGCCATAGGTGGGGAGGGGACCTTGCCCTTTACCTAGTCTTGTGGCTGGCAGTGTGTTTATTAGAGATAACCTTCTTGAAAAGGATGCCTCAGTCAGTTACTTGCCTTACAAAAGGAAAAGCCGAAGGTAAGGCTTACGCTTACAAACCTACCATACTGCCAGCTGTATAAAAGTGTAGCACGTAGGCTATAACATCTAGGTTTGCGTAAGTGCTCTGTGATGTTCACACAAAAAAGGAAATTGCCTGTCACATTTCTCAAAAAGTATCCCTGTCTTTAACTGTTGCATGACTGTAGGAGACTGTAGACTATTGGTTGCCCTAGGAATTTTCTTATTTTAAATTAGACAAAATCAAAGAGTAAGAAATCAACATTTTAAGTTAAGGTCACTACCTAGATTTGTACTACTATCAGTATCTTAGAGATATAGAAAAAAACAGTTCTGATTTCAGAGTTTATTTAGTCTTTCAATTATTCATAATTTAAAAATTTTGCTGATTATGGTTAAAGTGTCTGCTGCAACTGCGATAACTAAGAATGTAAAACAATTTTTTATTTTCCTTTCTAGCTTGCAAATGTCCTTGAGATAGACTTATCTCTGGTGAAGGTAGGTATTTTTATACTCTTATAATGTAATTACTGAATGGATTTTTTTATAGGTTTTTGTCTTGATAAGCTACTGAGAAACAGAGGTGGTGAGATTCTCATTAGCTGTCAGAGGAAGTGTGTGTAGTAAAGGGGTGCTTACAAGACAGGAAAGAGCAAGGTAAAGGCCTTCAATCAGGATTCCACCCCACAAAGTGAAAGGGAGCACTCACACTGCTGTGCAGAGCTGGAAGCAGGCTGGTGGATGTCTCGTAATGAGGTCAGATAGAGCAGCAGGCTCTGCTCCACCGGGGCTAGCCCTCTGGAGGGCCAGGCGGAGAACTGGATGTTTTAAAATCTACACATGTTTTAAAAATCTACACATAGAAGCATTCCCTCTCTCACGATCTGAGGACCTTAGGGGAAGAGTCTGCCTATTGAAATGGTTTTTTCTACTTATGGGCCGAAAATGTTTGAGGATCGCTATAGGCATAGTCTATAATATTTTATCTCTACAAAGATTCTGATGTCTCGTTTATTTTAATTGCTCATTTCTCTTATATTCCTTGCAGAATGCTGTTTCAATGTATTGCCGATTGGGCTTTGCCCATAAGAAGGGACAAGTAATAAATTTGGATCAACTGCATTCATCGTGGAGAAATGTTCCATCCATAAACAGATTAAAGTAACTCATTTATTTATTATGAGCTTTTAGAGTTTCCTTTTGAAAAAAACTAGTTTCACATAGAAAAATTGTGCTTATTCACCCTGTCATTTGAAGTGAACCCTATATAATAGTGGTTTTTGATCTTGTATGTGATGAATCTTTGTTAGAATCTGATGAAAACTAAGAACCCTCTCCCTAGAAAAAAAACATTTACAATATCACATGTAACTTTAAAGCGTTCTTAAATCCCTGACGCCTGGCCACGGACTTGGTTAAGAAGCCTTGCTGCATGTGGGCTACATCTCGGTTTCAGGCTTGACTATGACTGGGTTTGGATGGTTATAATTTAAGTGCTAATTTCAGTAGTTGCTTTTATATAAGGTCATTTATATGATTTCTAAAAAGCGAATGATTTCTTTATTAATAGGAGTACTTTAGATCCACAAAAGATGCTCCTGTCATGGGATGGCGGGGAAAGCAGGAGTCCTGTACAAGAAGCTTCGTCGGCTACTGACACTGATACAAACAGTCAGGAAGATCCAGGTTAGCAGTTATTCAGTTTAATTTGGAGTTTCTCTGTAGATGTGGCCTGTGTCTTAATATACACTCATAGAGTGAACTCTTTAGACTTTTTTTATAGTTTTGTTCTAGATTTCATTCATTCAACATGCAGCCTTTGAATACTTATCAATATGTTGGGCACTGTGCTAGGTCTTAAGGGTATGAAATTGACAAGATTATGGTACCTTCTTTCGAAGAATTAAGTGTAGGAAGAGAGGAAGCAGCATAATCACAAAAACCACAACAATGTGAGAAGTGTTACAGAGCTTGTGGGGAGCAAAAAGGAAGAGCCCCCTTATTGCCCAGAGAGGTTCAGGAAACCTTCATGGAGATATTTGGGCCAAGAAAGAGGAAGAGCTTGCTAGCTGGTGAGTGAGGGGAGGCCATAACATGGGCTGAGCGCAAAGGGAAGTAAAGCATAGTGGTCGTTGCCATGGTTTCATGTTAAGTTGGGAGAGGAGCACAGAGTGGTTCTCATTCCTTCTCCAGGTAGCCGGGCGACTTGTCTGAAGAGGTTAGGCTAGTTAGTCTTATTGATCTGACAATGATCAAGTCTTGGTTTATAATTAGTTTTTAAGGAATTTACTTACAAATGTGAGTGCCTTAATTTTTTTAAAACTTTCTCTGTTGGAGATGGATAGGACTTGGGACCTGTTATGGTGACACCGTTGCTTTTGGTACTTCCTGCTTATTTAATAAAGCCAAAATGAAACACTTTCTCATTCTAAATAATAAGTGAAAAATTATTTTCATTTACTTGATTTTAAAGTATGATTTTCTTTTTTCAGCTGACACAGCCAGTGTAAACAGTTTGAGTTTGTCTACAGGATATACAAAGCGTATTGCATTCCTATTTGACTCAACTCTCACTGCCTTTTTAATGATGGGAAATCTTTCACCAGTAAGTCAAATTAGGTACTAGATTTATTCCTGAAAACACAACTGGTTTTGTTTTATATATTCCTAAGGGGAGTATTGTAACTTTTTAGTGAGGGCTCCTTTTGTAGTTAGAAGATCAGCCCCTTGCCTCACCTACCCTTAGGTTTAAATATATTGGGAAGTGTAATATAAATGTAAGATGCTATGCTTAGCATGAAAAGGGAAAACTAGAACTTAAATGATGAGTATAGTTATTAAGATACATTTTAATTTTTTTGTTTTTGTTTCTTTATTACAGAACTTGAAAAGCCATGCGGTCACAATGTTTGAAGTTGGCAAACTCTCAGATGAGTCTTTGGACAGCTTTCTTATAGAACTAGAAAAGGTAAGTCTAGATTGCTTATTATGGGATGTCAGGACATCTGGAACCTTGAAAAAATATCAGTTACGGATTATGTAGATTTTTGGTATATTCTTGCTCGTTCCTACATTATTCCTCATATGAATACTGTGGCAGTCATTTAAACTTAAACATATTGAGTGGATGAATGAATTTCGTGATTTTAAAAATGATTTGTCTATCTCCTCTAACTCAGCATAATTGGATGTAATGAAGAAATGGGGTATAGAAATCTCAAGTAATTTTTTAAACTGCATTTTTCCAAAACAGCCTTCAATTTTTATTTTATATTTTTTGGTATGACTCTAAGATCCCCATTTAAACAGTTTTATTAAACATTTTTGTTCCACGTATCTTAAATCTGGAACAGTGTCCCTGGATATCATATTTATATGTCCATTTTCATGATCCCTTTTAGCATCTTGAAGACTTGAGCCATATTTGCTCTTAACCACCTTTTCCCCGTGACAACAGCCCTTATTTCTCTTAACCCTGGTTGCCCGTTTGGTGTTTTTCACCAAAAAATTTCCCTGGATATTTTATTCTGTCCGCTCTTTATGCAAATGGTTTGTGTGCCTAATCTCTTCTTTGACCTTTTGTTACCTTTTATGCTTTAATGATGAACTCTTGTGTATTAAATGTGCTGTTTAGAGAATTTTTGCTGATTTTGTAATTCCTTTATATCTTACAAAAAGACTTACCATAACATTTTTTCATTGCTACTTCTCTGTAGGACTTTTATTTTTTTAGGGTAGAAATATATTTGAGATAATCCTTTTTACTAATTGGTCGCTTTCACTTTTAAATTTCCATTATTTCCTCAGTACTTTTAATATCTTGTTAATTCTATTTCTTATTTGTATCATCTTTTGCCAATAATTTTTTTTATTACGTTCCGACATGTTTTTTCTTTTCTAGTACACTTTAAGTTCTGTTTTCCTGATTTTTATTTTTCTCACCTCAGTCTTTTATCAAATACAGCAAGTTAGAAGGTTACTTTTGCTCTTTATATATCTCTATTTTTTTTAAACCACATAGTCATTCTTAAGAGAGCCATTTAGTCTGAAGTTTTGTTTTTAAAAATAGTTTCTTACCTGTTTAAGAAGCCTCATCCTGATTAAACTTAATTGATCTTATTAATTTAATGCAGAACTATTTTAGTTACTTCCCCTTATAGACCTGTCCTTCCATTTTCTGTGTTGTGTCTGGGATGTCTGTTTTTATGTATTAAACAGGTGACTGACTCAGGGTCAGAAGAATATGCATTAAAATGTTAAGTCCAGTAAAGTCAGGGGTTTTGTTCAATACTCTATCCTTACATTCTGGACAGATTATAGTACATGATAGGGACTCAGTGAATCCTTGTTGGATGAGTTTAAGCTGTGGTGAACAGCTATGTTGACTCAAACTCCATTTTCACTTGCAACCAGTAGTACAAAGTTGTGAGCAGGTTGATGAAAATTAGAGACATAATTGGTAACAGTGGATTGAAGTAATTTCTGGATGAAGCAGAATATAGATCTTAGAGTTTTTAAGCACCTCATTTGAATCATACATGGGACATATGTAATGGTATGATTTAGCATTATTTGGTTATTAAAATTGTTTTACTTGGGGTAATTTCTATCATCTTCAAGGAAACTTATCTGAAATTGAAGTTAATATTTGTGTCAGTATTGCCTGGGCAAATTTCTGATTTACTGATTTTTAATATTTTAATAACTACTGTATGGTTATATAGTAGGATGAATGGCATGATTATGGTATTTCGCACAATTTATTTTCTCTTGGTTTAGGTTCAGAGCACTGGTGAAGGAGAAGCACAGAGATATTTTGACCATGCACTTACTCTGAGAAACACAATACTGTTTCTTCGTCATAATAAAGATCTAGTTGCACAAACTGCACAACCAGACCAACCCAATTATGGTATGATAAATATACTTGATTTTGAAGACATGATCCTATGGAACTTCTTTCTAAGAAATTAAACAGGTCATGCTCACTTATTTGACTATCACTTATTTAATACGTTTTCTGTAGATAGCATATCGAATTTCTAACTAGAGGCTTGTTTTGTGAATTCCATTGCTTGTCAACTGTTTCTTACCTTATTTTATTTTTTCTCTTCTCTTACGTGCCACTGACATTTGTATTATTTAAATCTGATAAAAGGTTGGAGTGTTAATTTGTTTAAGTAGCCTAAGGAAATACCAGTAGACAGTTATCCTTTTAGACCAGGGAATAAAGATTATTAGCTTTAAATGTTAAAAGTGTCTTCTTAGAGATCCTTTAGGAAATTGGACACTGTTAATAGAGATAATCTACATTTAAAAATTTTTTTAAATCTAAAGGTAAATATTAGTATTTTGCCTTAGACATTTTTGTTTCCCATTGTCAGTCTTTCATTCTGTGTGTGTGCTTGGTCATAATTCAGGTTTTCCTCTGGATCTCCTGCGCTGCGAAAGCCTCCTCGGTTTGGATCCTGCGACTTGCAGCAGAGTTCTAAACAAAAATTACTCGCTGCTCGTCTCCATGGCTCCCCTCACCAATGAGATTCGGCCTGTCAGCAGCTGCACTCCTCAGGTAAAGACCCACGTGGAAGGTGGCTGGTGCTGTGATTTTCTCCCTCCTTGGGGCAACTCGAAGAAGAGGTTTACCAGTTTATTGTGTTAATTCTCAATTTGCAGATGCGAAATATAAAATCGTTGTTGTAAGGTGTTATGTTCAATTTGTGAGGTATGATTGGTACATTTTATTTATGTATCTTATGACTTATGACACAGGAGATTAAAATTTTCCTCACGAATGCAGTATTTTAGAGATAGCATTTTTGGATGCCCTAAGGAGGAAGCCTGGATTGCCTTGAGGGATAAAATCAATTTAATTAGGAAAAATAAAATGTTTTAGAAGTGGGGCGATGGTGCTAAATAAACTGAAAAGACTGTGTTCTTTAAAATTGTGAAAATGACTTCTGGTTTTGTACTTTGAAAATAAATCAGTTGCGTTGACTTGTATACTTAGCAAGGACGTTGTAGCCTGTGCCATTTTCAGAGTGGGGATTATGTTGCTCTTTTTCAGTATCACCTCCTGCCTGGTTTCCTAGATGTGCAGGTTTAATGGTGTAGAAGAAAGGAAGGGCTTCTTGTACAAGGTTGATTTTGTTGTCCGTGCCGATCTAGCTGCCACAGCGAGCATACTCTCTCCCCCAAATTTGTCCTCTGTTTGACAGGAGTGTATTTACCAACCTTTTAAATAATTCTTTGTGTGCTCCCTCCAATTCCACTCCACTACACACTTCCCTTATTCTTTAACAGAACCACTAGGCGTAGTAGGAATTCATTAGCTTTAAATGAATGGAAAGATAGCCCCTTTTGTGAGACATAGCATGTGATTAATAATAATAATGAACACTTTGATATGAATCTTACTGTTGTATGCCAGGCACTATTTTAAACTTTTCTTGAACAACCTTACTACATCCCTATGAGGTAGAGATTTTATTGACACCTTACAAAAGAGCAAAAATGAGGAACAGAGAGCTTTAGTAACATTCTTAAGGTGATATTGCTGAGGGGATGAATCCAGTATTCCAACCTTGGTGGTCTATTTCACAGTCCATTCTCTTAATTGCAATGATAGTATGTTCTTTCTCAGTTCCAATATAAAATTGATACGGAGCATTTAAAATTTATTTTTATAAGCTAATAGCAGTTAACATTTATATGAAGCATTGGTTGTTTATAGGACTGTACTTGGTCAGTTGTGAAACTTGGCTTCCTTAGATGAATATTCCAACTTTACCTTACCTGTTTTATGATTACAGCATATTGGACCAGCTATCCCAGAAGTCAGTTCTGTGTGGTTTAAACTGTACATCTACCATATCACTGGACAGGGACCACCATCTCTTTTACTGTCCAAAGGTACAAGACTGCGTAAACTGCCAGAGATATTCCAGGTATGTTGTGTCAGGTCTTTCTGTTTGTTTAATTATTTTTGAGGAGAGTAGAAATGGTAAAAAGTATTATGGGTAACTTTCTCAATTTATTTTCTTTTTTTCTAAATTTCATCTCATCTTTTATTCATTTCTTCCCCATAGGGTTATGATCGATTACTAATAACGTCTTGGGGTCATGATCCCGGGGTGGTTCCTACGTCAAATGTGCTCACAATGTTGAATGATGCTTTAACACATTCTGCGGTTTTGATTCAGGTACAGTTACTCTATTTAAAACAATCAGTTTTGGATTTTCATTTTATTTTTTATTATTTCTTTTTTTTATACTTTATTTAAATGTATTTATTTACTTTATGGTGACATTGGTAAATGAAATCGACTAAGTTTCAACTGTACACTTTAACAGTAAGACATATATATATTTACACTGTGTTCACCTCCCATAGTTAGATTTCTTTCTGTCACCACATATTTGACCCCCTTTACCCCATCTAACTCCCTCCTCCCCGCTCTGGTAACCACTAGTCTATTGTCCATGTGAATTTTCATTTTAAAGATCATAATTTGTCTAGCTTTCCGCTGAGTTGCAGTCAGATGTCAGTAGTTTGAAATTTGGAAAGCCGAAACGTGAGGAGTCAGATCTGGGTTTCGTCCGGGCCCTTGTCTGGCAGTGTGGGAGTGGTAGAAACACCCAGCTTTGAGTTCTGGCTTTACCTGTGCTCCTTGTGTGACCGTATTTTTTTATTTTTTTACTTTTAGGAATAGCTTTATTTAGATATAATTCACATAGCATATAATTAATCAATTTAAATTGTACAATTTAGTGGTTTTCAGTATAGTCACAGAGCTCTACAGCTGTCACCATACTCAATTTTAGAGCATTTTCATCACCTCAGAAAGAAATCCTGCGCCTTCAGTTCTCAGTGCCCTTCCTCCCCACCCCCTCAGCCCGAAGCAACATTCATCTACTTGCCGTCTCTCTAGAATGTCTATTCTGGGCATTTCATATCCATGGAATTACATAATATGTGGTCTTTTGTGACTGGCCTCTGTTACTTAGGAGAATGTTTTTAAGCTTCATCATGTTGTAGCATGTATTAGCACCGCATCCCATTTTATGGCCAAAGAGTCCCTAGAATGAATATACCACGTTTCATCTATCTGTTCATCGTTGATGGACATTTGAGTTCTTTACACCTTTTGGCTGTTGTGAGTAGTAATCACTGTTGCAAACATTTGTATATAGGTTTTTGTGTTTTACTCTTGGGCATATGGCTAGGAGTGGAAATACTAGGTCATTTGGTAACTCTATGTTTAATTATTCGAGGAACTTCCAGGCTGTTTTCAAAGTGGCTGCACCATTTTACATTCCTACCAGCACTTGATATTAGATGACTTTTTTTCTAATTATAACTGCCCTAGTGGGTGTGAAGATGTAATCTCACTATGGTTTTGATTTGTATTTTCCTGATGACTGATGATATTGAGCCTCTTTTCATGTGCCTCTTTAGCTGTGTGTCATTTAGGAGTTACTCCTCCTATATTTAGGTAATATCTACTGTATAATAACAAAAAAATAATAATAGTAATAGCTAATGGTAAGGTGAGCAATTTATAGCTGCAGGATTGTCGAGGGAGTGAAATGAGAATGCACGTGTGAAGTGCGCAGCACACTTTCTGGCACATGATAGGTTCTCAGTAGAGATTTCATTAATTTATTCAACTAATAATTGTACGTGCCATGTTCCATGCTGATTAATGTAGATATACAAATAAGACATGTTCCCTGCATTCAGGGAGCTTAAGTCTGGTGGGAAGAGTTGCATCAACAGTCAGTTCCAGGTTTTTGCTGAGTGTTGAATAGAATCGTATACAGTGCGGGCATTAAAGACAAGTCCAGCCTTGGGGCAAGGAGGAAGACTCAGGGGCAGCTCCTTAGAGAAAACAAGGCTTGGCTGAGTTATAAAAGGATGATTTAGGAGTGAGCCAGTCCTAGGCAGATGGGTCAATATAAATAAATCTCTGGACAGAGACTTTTTTCTTTTGCTTCACGGCTATTTCCCTGGTGCCTGGGACAGTGCCTGGCTCACAGTAGTTGTTCAGTGAGTGTTTTGCCTGTAGGTGGGCCCTCGAGTGTGATGTGCCTTAACTGTCCTGCTATAGAGCTTAGACTCTACCCTGTAGTTTGGTGGCAGCCTGTAAAGGGTGCTCAGCAGGGAGTTAACATGATCTGTTGTGTTATGGGAAGATCAGTCTGGTGACTGCATTGAGAATGATTGGGTGGGGAAGATACCTGAAGCAAGAGGACCAGTCAGGGTTCAGTATAGGAGTCCAGGTAAGAGATGAGGACAGCTTAGATCGGGGAAATGATCTTAAGAATTGAAGAGAAGAAACAGATTTAAGAATTATTACAAATATAAAATTAACAGAATTGATCAGATGTTTGCAAAAGGATATGGAAGAGGAAAAGAATGATTCCTGGAAGGCGTGGGAATGGTGACATCACGACTTGAGAGAATACCAGAGGAACAGCCAGTTTATGGGGGCAGATGACGTGTTGTGTTGTGGGCACATTGAGTACAAAAGTGCCTATGTGACATTTGGGTGGTAGAGATATCTAGTAGGTAATTAAAAATATCTTGAAAGTCAAATGAGAGGTTGAATAGGAGAGACTGACTTGAGTGTCAGCATCAGCATGTGACGGTAGTTGAAACCATGGGAGAGGGAGGTGCATTAGCCCCCAGAGAAAGCATGGAGTAGGGGTAGTGGTAGGAGATAATGTACTAGAAAGGGTTAGACACGGACTTGAGTCAGACTGCCTAAGTTCAAATCTTGAATCTACTATTACTGGTAATCTTGGGCATTTGGAACTTCATTGACCTCACCTGCAAACTGGAGATAATAAAAATTGCTATCCTTATAAGATTGCTGAAAAGAATGACTTAGATGGGTAATCTACATAGAATGCTTAGTCCTGTGTTTAGCACATAAGATCTCAAAATACATTCGTGTTGTAGTGGAGGTAGGAGGGAGAGAGATTTAGAGTGTTCATTAAGGAGTTTTACTTTTACTAAAAAAGAATGCCTCCTTCATTAAATTCTCTGGAAAAAATTCACCTTGCTGGAACTTAAAACATAACAAAGTTAAGATTGTGATTGAAACCATACTTTTATCGTAACCATCTTGTTTAGAGCTTAAATCATAAAGGCTTCAATGGAATAGAAGTGGATGTCAGAATATATTCAAGTTGTTATATGAACCAACTAAATGAGTGATTTTTCTCTGAAACTTTTTTTCTTTTATATCAGTATCTTGAATTCGAATGATGTATAAATCTCTATTAAAAGAAAAAAATGTATAGATCCCCAATGTTAAGTTAAATTTCTATTATAATGAAACTACATGTGAATAGATAATTTTTCATGCTTATTTTTCTTATATAGCTGTTAAACCAAAACAAATTTAGGGATTAAACAAATAAAAAAATTTTTAACTAACAAAATTCAAATGAACAACCTGAATGTACTGGATGAAACTAAATTATTATTTGTAACATAGGAATAGGGTGGTCATACTCAGGTTTTTAATTTAATTTTTGAGTTGATAGTGTATTCGCATGATTCAGAAACGAATTGCTAATAAAAGAAGCACGGGGAAAGTATCTCTGCTCCTCAGACACCCTCTACCCAGTTCCCACTCTCCGTCTCTCTCCAAATCAAATAACCACATTTACTAGTTCCCGCTGTTCCCTTCTGGAGTTTCTTTACGCACATTCGTGCAATTACACACTGACATGCCCCATGCTTTTTCCTCTTAGCAATGAAGATCTTCCATCTCAGTTTGAAGAGAGCTTCCTCTTTCTTATTTGCAGCTGCGTTGAAAGTACATACATTAACTTATTTAACCAGTTTCCTGTTGACAGGCACTTTGGTTGCTTGCAATGATATATATAATTATAGTGTTACAGCAAGTAATTTTGAACATATGAAGTGCAGATTTTTGAATTTTGCGTGCCAGTCCATGGTGTGCCAGGTAATTATGGGAATTCTTACACCGCTTTTCTCTCAGAATTATAGCCAACCCATGTGCCAGTGCACTTGATCTCGTTCGGTCGCCACTTGGCTAACACCTGATCACACCTGTTAAATCAGCCTCTTGTTTTTCATTAGCCTGTACATTCAATTTGAGACACATTGCAATAGTTTAATATATACTTAAGATTATTTGCTGGAGAAAAATAGAAAATTATTGAAAGCGTTTTGATGGAGTATTAATGTGGAATATACCATCATGTGGCACAATCATATTTATTATTTGAATAGCTATTATTGGAAATGTAGGTTTCTCATATACCTTTCAACTTGTGTTTCCTCGTGTTTAGGGACATGGTTTGCATGGGATAGGAGAAACTGTCCACATACCGTTTCCATTTGATGAGACAGAGCTACAAGGAGGTACGTCACTGCTGATTTGTATCCTTTTAACTAACTAACCTCTTTATCGTTAAACTTTGTCAACATTTTGGTGGAAAACATAGGAAGGAGTGAGTGCTTAAAATGTTGAAGTTCTATTAAAGAGTATTGGCAAAAGGTAGTTTTCTATCACATGCCTTTCCCCACAGAACTAGTAGAGTAAGACTCAGCGCCTTTGAAGGGATGCTGGTCTGTCTTGGAGATGAAGAGAGTAAGTAGTGTCTGTGTAGGTGGAAGACTGGGTTTTCTGTACGTTTAGCCTTTTAGTTTCTTTTTATTGTTTGTTTATTTGGACATGACAAGTCACATGAAAGTTGATTTATTTTTCTTTTCTCCCAATATTACATACTGGTTTTCTTTCAGGGGCTTTTTTAGGTAATTTAGAAATGGGTGCTAATGAATGTTTGTATACTACTTCACAGTTTACAGAGCACTTGCATGTATTTCCCGATTTCAGCGTTTGTTTTTGCTATTAAATTTTACTTTTGCCTTAGAGGATTTGAGTGGATTGCAGATTAAGCTAGTTAAAATCAAGGGGGGAAAGCACTAACAGTATTTGATGAAAGATGCTCAGAGAATTTCTGTAAAAATGAATTCATTCTTCCTTTTTTCTAATATAGAAAATACTTTTTTCTTTTGAATGTTAAGAAAGTATGTATATTTAAAAGAAAAATACAATCTGATTAAAACTTAACATATTTGTATAGCGCTTGTGTTTCTTGCTCTATGCAAAACTTCTGTCTAATTTCTTTTTCTAAGTTTTAGAGCCATATTGCTTGAATTTCAAGAGGGCAGTGAATGGTCCAAGTAATTTGACTTAACGTTAATTCATACAAGAACTTACTGTTCTTTCAGAATGTTTTTCACCACTGCCCCACCCCCAAAGTAGGAAAAAGGAAGAAGATTTTTATAAATGTATTTTTTCTATTTACATGGTTTGAAATAAAGTGCTCTCTTTTGGCCGTTGTAAGTAAATGTGTACAAAATTTGGAGAAGAGAGTTTTCTCTTCCAAAAAATAGCCATTCTTGAGAAATAAGTAGTTCTTTGCAAATGAAGTTTGCTATTATAATCCTCTGACACTTTATAAATTCTGTGGAAAAAATAATCATTCACCTGAAGACACAGAGTAGTGACAACAGGATACTAAAATTTATAAAATCTCAAGAACTGATTGGTAGATCTCTTGCCTTGAGAGATTATTGTGTGAATTATAAAAAAGAGAAGTCTTTACATTGGGTATAGAGTATCTTTCTTTTTTATAAGTTCACATATTAGAACTTGAGTTAATATTTAAATAATTTATTAGGGACATAACTTCAAGTGTGTTGTTAGCTATAGTTTCAATAAGAGTAATTTTGGTTTTCTTAAAAAAATATATAATGTGTATTTAATACATTTCCTGGTAGAAGAAGCCCACCAAGTAAGCATTTGAAGTAGAATAGAACCACAGAGAAGCCTGGAGAATTTGCCACTGACTGGCTGTCTTTGCTCACTGAGGTAATTTGTTCTTATACAACAAATACCTCCTGAAGGCTATGCACGTGTCGTATGTGTACAGCTTTCTTTTACATTGACAGATACTTCTTCAGTGGAATCAGTCTCGATAGATTAACGTATAAAGGTAGTTCTAAGAATTGTTTAATAAAAGTATATTTAAAGCTTTTTTGTGTTGTGTTATTTTATAAAACTATTCACTTATAATTTGATGTCACCTCTTTGTTCTTAGAGTTTACTCGTGTCAATATGGGTGTTCATAAAGCATTGCAGATATTGAGGAACAAAGTGGACTTGCAGCATTTTTGTGGATATATCACCATGTTGAATGCTTCGAGCCAACTTGCAAACAGAAAACTCAGTGATGCTTCTGATGAGAGAGGTTAGCCAATAGTTGAGTTCTTTGAATTAGGGTAATTGGTATTGAGGCAATCATGATCTTAATATTTAAAAAGCAAGGAGACCTTTGTAGGGATGTCGAATTATTTAAGATTTAATGTTTTTTCACTGAAGGATGAGAAAATACTCTGTGACATCATTTGAACAAATACTAGTCATTGAAATGGAGAAAATACTAAGTGCATAACTAAAGGAGTGGTGATGACCTGGGGTTGGAATGCAGATTTGTTATTAGGTTGTAGCCCTTTGTTGTTGTATCTGTTTTTATAGGCTTTAAATTTATGGAACGATGGTTTCAGAATTTTAGTTTCTTTGTAAAAATGTTTCCAAAATAGAATTAACAGTTTTTCTCTTCCAACCTTTCTCTTTCTGTCAAAGGCACCATTGTCTCCATTACCCAGGCTTGAAATCGTACCTTTGTATCATTTTATTTTCCACTCTGTCCAGTTAGTTTCCAAGTTCTGTGAATTAGTCTTTAGAAATGTCTCTCATATCCATTTCTCCCCTTCTCTTCTTTTTAATTCTCTATAACTGCCAGTATAGTCTGAGCCCTGATCCTTTAAACATGTATTACTGCAGTCATTTCCTGCTTAGCCTTCTTCTTTCTGTCGCCAGTTTATCCTGCATGTTGACAACAGCTGATTTCCCTTAGACTACTTTTTTTTTCTTTTTAATGTAAAATTTTATTTTCAAATTACCTTTTCATTATTTCTGCTGTCATGCATTTTAGCTTGTATGTGGCTTTGGTTGCCACGGTGGTGGCTCTGGTCCATGATTCTAGGAAGCCTTTTAATTCAAGTGTCTACCATTGATTGACTATATTCCCCGAGCCTCTTAGTTTAAAACTCTGAGAATATGTTGATTGCTAGCCATTCAGTGGACTGAGTTGGCTCCCATTGAGTTAGGTGTCCACTCCTGGTCCATTTACTTTTGGCCAGAGGATTTGGGTAACTTCCAACAGTTGACTGCCAAGCATCACAGGGACATTTTCCAGAGCAGAGGTCTATGGGTTAGGCAGTAATTTCAAAGCAGGTCTGTTATATCTGTCATGTTTTACTTCATCCACAAACATGTATGGACTATCTGCTTAGGTGCTGGAGATCTTTAAATTTGTAAGACCTAAGGAATAATACCCAACAAAGCAAGTGAGTCAGCCTGCTGTGCAGTGTTAAAAGACTGCAGTGGGGTCTGCTTCAAGTGCTGAAGCAGGACAGAGAAGGCACATCTCAGCCCAGCTGCGCTGTCAGAGAAGGCCTCTTAGCAAAGATAAAGTTTGAATTGAAATGTGAGATATGAAGAGTTAACTCCACAAAAGATGATCCTTGTTTGTTTGGAGGGTAGCAGCCTGTCAGGCAGAGGGTGTCAGAGAATAGAGTAGCTTGTTTTGGCCAAAAGAAAGGATTTGTCGGATAGTAGTAGATGAGAGTAGAGACGTGAGTAAGCTCTAGGAGGATCTTATGTGCTGAGAGAGATGGGAAGTCAAAAAAGCATTTTGAAGAAGAACGATTTAATCCAACTGTTTCCATGGAGACAGAAATGACTTCAGTAATGGTCTAACTGGACGTCTAAATTTGTGCTCTGCCTTTGAATCCTCGTTTCTTTAGGCCAGGGTTTCACAGCCTCAGCATTATTTATGTTTTGAGCTGGATAATTCTTTGTTGTGGGGACTGTCCTGTTCACTGTAGCATGTTTGCTATACCTAGATAGCTGTAGCATTTCTGTCCCCGTTTATGACGACCAAACCTGTCTCCAGACATCGCCTAATGTCCCTTGAGGGACAAAATTGCCTCCCAGTTGAGGACCACTGCTTTAGGCTAAAGACTATTCATTGTTTTCCATTGTCATTTCTGTTGCCTTTAGTTCTCTTTCTGTTAAGACTGATTTATTGTCAGCTTATACCAAGCACTAGAATCCTAACGGTGTGTCTGTCCTTTAATTATAAGGGGAACCTGATTTGGCTTCCGGTTCAGATGTAAATGGGAGCACAGAGTCATTTGAAATGGTCATTGAGGAAGCAGCTATAGATTCAGCAACTAAGCAAAACTCTGGTAAGGTTTTAAAAATTATTTGCAATTTTAGACTAATTCCTGAGGTTCAGCTCTTCTGCTAAGTCATTTGGATATCATTTGTCTGCTCTTATTATCCAGTGGACCTTTTAATAAGTATTTTTTAGGAAACATTTTTATGTATTTAGAATAATAATTAAAATATTATAAAAATGTGACCTGAGAATAATGATGTAAGTTTCATTTTTCCTCTGTTAAATATTTTGGTTAATTTTCTCATCTTGTAGGTATCTTACAGTTTGAGTGAAAGACCACTTTGAGCATGTGATAAAAACTAGTACCTTCTCAGAAGCGTGTACATACTCAAAAAAATGTGTTTTCCCGTTTCAGAGATTCACTGGCCTCCCCTCCCCCTGAGTGCTCTCCCCATCTAAACCCACCGCTGGGCATCAGTGGGGGTGGGAGGAGTCTGTGAAAATCTCTGGATCTAAGAAGCCCTGGTTGGTCCTAACACGTAAATACAGATACACATGGTTAATGAGTTTATTTATCCTTTTGTAGTTGCCACAGCAGAAGCAGATTGGGTTCCTCTCGAGCTATGCTTCGGAATTCCACTGTTTAGTTCTGAGTTAAACCGGAAAGTTTGTAGAAAAATTGCTACACATGGCCTTTGCAGGAAAGAGAGGTGGGAGTTCATATTCATTGTCACCTTTTCATCTGCGAGACTTTTAAGCCCTCGGTGATAGTTGCTATGTCTCACTTTCTTTTATTTCACACACGATCATAGTAATTGCTGTGTATATTTGTTGATTGAATAAAGGTTGCTAGTTTAAGGGTTTTGCTATATTTTAGAAATTAACTTCAGTACCTCAGAGATTGGGCACATGTAAACATTTTGGGTACGTGTTTTGGTTAATTATAATTATATTTGTTTAATTTCCCAGATGTGGTGAGGGTGTAGTAAAACGGGAATGCTGCTAGTAGGAACCTAGTTTAATCTGTAAATGTCTGTAGAGAATTTCTCTTGTGGACTTCTCTTAGTCTTAACATACACACACTCAAGTTATGTTAACATTACTGGTGATGATTATGTCTTGTGGTGGAATTATGGCCGACTTTCTAAATTTTCTTCAACTTTCACATTTTCTCGAATGAACATGTATTACTAATAGAGGTAACGTAGGTTTTAGCTCATATGCCAACTCTGATCCATTGGTAGTAGCAGCTAAGAGGCAGTATTATAAAGGTTATGAGACTGGGTTATAAAGAGCATCACTGAATTTGATTGTCATAGTGGGGTGGCTTGGAGAGGTGATATCCACAGATATCTTTGACTTATTTATTTGGGAATACAACGTTGGATAATAAATAATTCATTTAATTTGCTTAATGTAGCTTATACCAAAAGATTAAAAGTACTCAAGATTGCTATTATAATTATTACCAGTTTGCATACTTAAAACATATTCAGTTTGTCAGACTTTTTATTGGGGTGTATTTTAAAATTCATATTTAGAATTTGAAGTTTATATCATAATTGCCATCTCTTAAAGTATGTAAACTTTTATTCAAAAAGGTTTTTTTTGATTTAACATTTATATTCACTAATAGTTTAAACTTCTTTAACAATAATTTTTCAATTTTGATTATACATGATGTTTTACTTCAAAATGGTTTTTTTATGCACTGTTACTCCACATTATTCAGAGGCAAGCCATTTCATTGATGAGAACCATTAAAATTATTTAAAATTTTTGTTTATGTGATTAGGATGTATATGCATGTATAAATGCATTTAAACTGCTAAAATTAAACTTTCGAAAGAGGTATTAGTTCTTGTCATTATATTTGTTCTAAAACCCCACCCCCTTTTT
Organism: Pteropus medius; assembly: GCF_902729225.1. Taxonomy (NCBI): domain Eukaryota; kingdom Metazoa; phylum Chordata; class Mammalia; order Chiroptera; family Pteropodidae; genus Pteropus; species Pteropus medius. Next base: position 3,854,380 of record NW_024354502.1, on the reverse strand, counting down.
TTTTTCAGCCTTCAAAACCTCTTACATTCCAGTAGAAAACTCTCTCTACAAGTCCTTAACTTTGTTCACTCATTCCAGGTAATAAAACCCAAAATATTTAAATGGTATTTGTATAGAGCTTTATAGTATACAAAACACTTCCATATTAGTTTTGAATCCTTACAGCAGTAAGACATGAAATAAGCATTAATTTAAATTTTTAAATGAAGATGCTGAGATTTAAGAAGTGTATTGACTTGCACATGGTTTCACAGGCCAGATCTTCAGGGTCTAAAGCTTGGACTCTCTGTTCTCTGCAGTGCTGCATGTAACAGATGTGTTATGCATCTGCTGTGAGCCATGCAGCATCCTAGGTGCTGGTTCTTGAGTCTGGTGCACTCTGTGAATAACTGTATTGAGTCGCACAGCTGAGAAGGGCTTGTCTGTTGTGGTAATGAGAGCTAGTGCTCTGGACCTTGTGTACCCATCTGTCCGTCCATTCATTCCCACCCCACTCCCCAACCCCCCGCCAAGCATAGAAAGGATATCCTTAACTTGATTTGTAGATAAACCTTTAGAACTAAATATTTCTTTTCAGAATATCTCATCCAACATTACGAAATCAATATTTTGGAGTTCTCTTTCATTCATTTCTTTCAATAAACACTGGGGTCTACTCTGTGCCAGACCCTTGGCCAGGTGCTCAGAAACAGTGATGTCTAAGATGCTAAAGAAGCTCATGTGGTATGAGACACTGGTCGAGCACACATTGAAATGCATAAGGAATTACAGATTGCAGTAAATATTCAAAGGAGCTGGACTCCATCAGATCTGGTGGAATCTAAAGGTAGGGCTAATTTAAATAGGTAGAGATGATATACGAGCCGAAACCTAAAGGATGGAGAAGAGTGCTCCAGGCAGAGCTTAGCAGATACAAAGGTCCTGTGACAGGGAAACATCTGTGTACAAGAAAACAGAAGGTGGTGTGGCAGAAGCCTCATGAAGGGGGGTAGTGCAAGAAGGGAGGGGAGGGCCTTCTAGAATATGTAAAACTATTGAAGACTTTTAAACGAGGAATGACATTATTTCTAATTAATTGTTTGAAAGATTAGTTACTGTTTAGAGAATAGATTGAAAACGGACAAGCACAGAAGCTTGAGGACTGTCAGTTTGGAGACTCTTGTAATAGCCCAGGTGAGAGGTGTTGGTAACTGAGCACTCTTTTTCATTAAAACAAAACAAAACAAATTTTGGATGTATCCACAATAAAGGTTTGTTGTTTACACATGCATACTGTTATACCAATAAATTATGTATATTATAAAACACAAAAATAGAAGTTTTAAAAGGATGTAATAAGTGGAAACAGGAGATACAAGATTTCTAAAATTTTTGTCATGCCATACCCCACATTGGAATGAGTGCCCCACTTTGGAGACAACTGGCTTAGAGTAGGGTGGCTGGCAGCTCAGAGTGTGGACAGAGTGGGGCAAACTAATTTGGGATACGTGTTGGAGGTAGATTGCCAGAACTTGGTGATTAATTAAATGGGAGGAAAAGGTTGAGGGTGTGGCAAGGGAAGAACCAAGGATGATTCTCATATCTCTAGCTCAATGCAGGGAGTAGAGAAGGCTGGGGAGAATCAAATGTGGGAAAATTAGTTCAGTGTGGACATGGTAAGTGTATGGAGCAACATCCAAGAGCAGATGTGAGGTGGATGTTTGAACCTGGAGTTCTGGGGAGAGGTCTGTGCTGAATTTGTGAATTTGCGAGCCCTGGGAACTGATGGATTGTTCTGGTGCTTAACGTTGTGTGAGGGTTTTTACAGATTATCTGGGAATTAACTTTTTCTTATCTGATAGTTTAATCATAGCTTATTTATTTCACAGCACTCATAGTCTGACATGAATTAGTCACTTTTGCATATATTAATACCTGTCGTTGATTATTTGGGGTTTGTGAGGTAGATCCTTTCCTCTCCTATAGTGCTACGTATTCCGTAAACATATCTCAGGTAATCAAAGTCTGTATTTCTCATTAGCTATATTAAGGGGTTTGGTAAAGTGTTGAATATGGAAGTTTTCTCGTTTCTTGTTCTTTCAGGAAGGTGCTTCAACACTGGACATTCATACAGAGGCCAGTTTTTCAAGTTTGCTTTCACAGTCATCTTATGCCGATTTGGGAGTTCCACTTCCTGCAAAGAACTTAATATTTAAAGATGGCATCTTATCAGAATGGAGTGGACGGTCACCTTCCTCACTTGTTATTGCTAATCTCCATTCGCAATAATTTGGTTACGCCATTTGTTGCTCACACTCTGCCTTTTTTCTTTCTTAACGTTAGCTTTATAGTGGCGGCCACTAAAAAGCATCCTGCTGCTGCAGTGCAATTCATGCTTAACTCATGTTAAAAGTTGGGGGAATATGTTCATGTTTTGGAAGTTTTCCTCATCATTGCCCCTCCTAAAGCAACAAAGAGCTTTTTAGCAGTCTGCACTGTATTTTTTACCTTGAGACAATCTGTATTTCTTTTATAAAACTGAGGATATACTTTATAGGCTTTACGATGACTATTCTGTTTATAAGCAGTCACTATGAATATTGCAGTGGTAATTTTATATGTTCGTTTATGAAACATAAATCTCATTTAATTTTATATTTTGTTACCTACTCTTTAGAGGATCATGGGAAGAGGTGGCACTCTTCCTCTGAAAGGCTTCTTGGTACTTAAAGTAGCAAAATTGTAAAACAATAAGCATCCACTGCTGAGAGGCGATTGGAGGGGGCATTAAAAATTCCCGTGGATGTCTGTAAATTCTGTTTATCATTTGGACATGGTCGAAGGTATGTAAATCAGCATAGTTATGTATAACTTAACCTTGATTTGTAAGGTCTTAACTCAGACTCTGACTGTACATTGACATCTCATGAGAAGCTTTGGAAAATATCCTGTTTTTAAACAACATTTATATGTGGACTTCCATTGTCAGTCACTTTGGGCTTTATATTTTCATAGAGTCTTTATGGAAAAATAGAATTTATTTTCCACTCTTGTAACTGTGGCTGCTGCATGTTTTCATTGTGATTTATTTTTGTTCAGTAGTTTTACCAATGAATTGTTATGAAATTGAATTTGATGTTTTCAAACCAAGGATTGTGATTTTAGGTTAGAATTATATAATAGAAGTATTAAGGCTGTATCTTCCAATCAGAATAATTCAATGAAAAATCTACTTTGAAGACACATTCTTAGGCAATTTGGGTCTTAAATTTATATGGATAGTTTTGGAGGAAATGATAAAGAAGTATTGAGTAATTTCGAAATGTTTCTTGAGCCATTGATTCTTTTAGTGTCTCAAGTGTTAATTAGAATAATTGGAATCACTTTTTAGATTTTTCACGTTACCTTGGGAAGTTTGTGCAGTGTTATAGTTTAGTTTAGCTCTTCTCATAGGATAATGGTTTGCTAGTTTAAAACTGTAACCACACTAACTGGCCGAACAACATATATCTAAAACACTTAAACATTAGAAAATTTGGGAATGTTCTAACTTAAACATTTTTGCTGACAATTTTTGTTATTTAAAGAACAGATATTTGTAAATTTAACAGACTTCTGGAAATATATGCCTTTTTAAAAAAACTGTTAACATGACCATGCATTCAACACCATGACCTACCTATAGAGTTGAATATTTTGGAGCAGTATACCTGTGGCACAGTCCGTGCTGTGTTTGAGGTAAATGCAGTAACGTTTAATTTTCCACTTTCTCTTTGAAGAGGTAGAAACCAATTGTATGCTATAAATGTTTGTCTATAAAAGGAAAAATACTAATATTAAAATAATTTCTTATGACTGTGAACCACTCATTTATTTTTCCAATAATTGATATTGTACATTCCTAGTGCTATTAGGTATGTATCTAACTTTTACAGTTTTCAACCAAAAGTTGTATTTCATTTGATCAGGGCTCCTTAATCTCATTTTCATTTGCTTTGTTTGAATTAACTGTAGTTATTTTATTTATTCCTCTGTTAGTAATCTAAGCCTACTGTAGTGACATGTACACTAATAAAGAATCAAATATTTGTAGTTGTTGGCAGTGAACCAAGTCGTTGGTGAATTTAAAACTTAAAATATGGGAGTGATTTGCTGCTACGTTTTTTTTTTCTTTGAGAGAGAATGAAGGAAGAAATAGAACCTAATAATGATCATGCGTTTTAGGGAAAGTATTGAAAAAGCATGTGGCCAACTCTGGTTTCTCCTGTGAATGAGGAAAGATTCTGATTCCTAGCTGAAGACCTCTGATACTTTTAGGGAGGGATAATCTGCATTTTTAGAGCTGTTAGCAAAATGTGAAGGCTGCTTTTTGCTTTGCTTTATGAATTTGGTTTTGTTTCATTCATACATTAACTCATGTAAAGATGCATCTTTTAAATTTTATAAGTGTTGACCTAGTTCAACAAAAGGTAAATTTAAAATATAAACTTTATTATTTGCCAAAGAACATTTATGAAAGAATTTTTATCCAGTTTTTTTTTTTTTTGCAGATTTTTAAAGTGATTTCATTGGCTTATTGGAACCCCCTTACTTCCCTCCCCCCTTAATGTAGCTTAAATCCTGGCAAACATTCCTTAGAAACCAAGAGAAAAATATCAAAAAGGACATAGAATTTAGTATGATACAGTTTCACCTCTCAAGTAGGTTTAAAGAAATGCAAATTTGTCATTAAAAAGTATTTGATCATCTGAGTTCCTTGATTTCTTTCTTTTTAAATATGTAATCAGAAATTTTGTATTTTTCGGAATATCAGTTTCTTTTATTCAGTGTTTTCGGTTGTCTCTGCCATTCATCTTTCTCTTTTATGTTCAGTGTTTCAGATACAGTTTGTGTTTAAAAGATTTTAAAAGTACCAAAACTGTATATACAGTGGGTTGTTTTCTGGTATGATGTTAATATTATACAATGAAATGTATAAAGTGTTGTCAATTTGATTATTGACAGATATAATATGTTTACAAATAAACTGTGGTGTTGCTCAAGTTACTGAGACAATGTATATAATCTGTAAGCCCCTTAATTTTAAATAGAGCTGTGCTGCTGTAGCTTTCCTATACGTTTTTTTTTAAAACAAACTTTTTATTTTATAATTCACGTTTACAGAAAAATTAAAATATAGTTAGAGATGTTCCCTATACCCTTCCCTGAGCTTCCCCTAATATTAACACCTTATATAAACTATGGCACATCTGTCAAAACTCAGAAATTAACATCGGTACAATACTGTTAACTGCGCACTTTCTTTGGGTTTTACCCATATATCCATTAATGTTCTTCTGTTTCAGGATCCAGGCCAGAATACCACATCGTACATATTTACTCATTAATGCCTCCTTGATCTTCTCCAGTCTGTGACAGTTTCTCAGTCTCATGACCATGACCTTGACTCTATGCTTGGTTAATTTGTAGGCTGTCCCTCACTGGGTTTGTCTGATGTTTTCTTGTGACTATTTGAGGTGATGCTTTATCAGGGAGGATAACACAGAGGTGATAAACCCTTCCACACTGTATCATATCGTGGGGCACGTGATGTCAGGCATTACAGTAATGTTTATTCTTTCATTGGTTTAAGGTGGTGAAGTCCTCTGATACTTTTAGGGAGGGATAATCTGCATTTTTAGAGCTGTTAGCAAAATATGAAGGCTGCTTTTTGCTTTGCTTTATGAATTTGGTTTTGTTTCATTCATACGTTAACTCATGTAAAGATGCATCTTTTAAATTTTATAAGTGTTGATCTAGTTCAACGAAAGGTAAATTTAAAATATAAACTTTATTATTTGCCAAAGAACATTTATGAAAGAATTTTTATCCATTTTGTTTTGGCAGATGTTTAAAATGATTTCTTTGGCCTATGCTATCCTCTTTTTCCTACTGTAAAGGTATCATTTTTCCGCTTTTCATACCTTTTCTTTGTAAGTGAATCACTAAGTCTAGCCCACATTCAAGGAGAGGAGGCAGTATTTATACACATAATTTAGAATTTTTCTTACAGATTTATTTGTTCCTTTCTCCTGTTTATTTATCTGATCATTTACTTATATTAGTGTCTGATCTTGGCTATTTATTTTATACTTTGGGTTAAAATCCAATACAATTGTTATTTTGTTGTACAAATTGTTTCAGCTTTGGCCAGTGGGAGCACTTTGAGGTTACTGCTAAATCCTTCTGATAGACCTTCATCTCTTTTTTTAAGGCCATCTTTTCTTTTCTTTTCTTTTTTCTTTTCTCTTCTCTTCTCTTCTCTTTTTTCTTTTCTTTTCTTAAGACTTTGTAGCAGTACAAGTATTATCTGGAGAAAGACCCAGGAATGAGCTATTTCTCCAAGGAACCCTGGTTATTTTTATTGGAGAATGGTATTTAGAAACCAAGATCTGGGTATTGAGTGTGCTCGTTGCTACCGCTTACACACAATGAGCTAAGAGATGTAAATATGTGTACTAACCAGTATGTAGGTACACATCCCAGTGATTATTTCTAGATCTGTCTGTCTGTTGTATACCAAGTTAAACTGGCTTTTCATTCACCACAAGGGTCATTCTGGTTTTGCCTCTTTGCTTCTCTATAATTTTTAAAGTGGGAGACCTGGCTCTTTTTATCTATAATTTATTCGCTTATTTGTTCAGCCCTAGAATGCTTATTAAGTGATTTCAGAATAGTTAAGCTGTACCCCTATGAAAATCGGATTGACCAACTAGAGGATGGTGTTTAAGTACTTACAGTATCCACTAAAAACACCATTTTCCAAAGTAATTTAGTTCAACTTTTATTCACCGCTCCCTACATTGAGGTTATGTCATGCATTCGTAAAACAGATTCATTTGTTGCACTGCATTCCATCTGGGATCTTTTGACGTCCCAGTTGATTGTTTCATATAGTAAAATTTACTGTGTATAGGCTTTGACTAATGCATAGTCGCGTGTCCACCATCTCAGTACTATTCAGAACAGTTACATCACCCTAAGAATTCCCCTTTGTACTCAACCCCCCACCCCATTTATCTGTTTTCCATTCCTATAATATTTCTTTTTAGAATGTCATAATAAGTAATAGACTTGTACAATTTCTAGCCTTTTGAGTCTGGCCTCTTTACACCCTAAAATGCATTTTAAATTTGTGTGCGAATCAGTAGCTCATTTCTTTCCATTGCTGACCGACTACTTCATTGTATGGATGTGGTAAGGTTGTTATTTAACATTCATGTACAGGTTTTTAATACGAACAAAAGTAGTTTTGCTTGGATAAATGCCTAGGAGCGGGAGTGCTGAGTCGTTGGGTAATGATATATTTTATAGGAAACTATAAAATATATAAAACAAACCGTCTTCCGAAGTGACTGCGCCGTTTCGCATTGCCAGCAGCAGTGTGGACAGCTCCTGTTGCAGTGGTATCTCATTGTGGATAGAATATTCATTTCCCTAATGAAAAAGGATGTTGGTCATCTTTTCATGTCTTATTTGCCACCCGTATATCTTCTTCCGTGAAGTGTCTGTTCAGATTTGTGGCCCATATTCTAAAAATTGGGTTTTATTGTTTAGTTTTAAGAGTTTTGTATATGTTTTGAATACAAGTCCTCTTTCAGATATGTGTGTTCGGCAAATATTTTCTCCCATTCTTGCTTGTCTTTTCATTCTCTTAAGTGACTTTTAAAGAACAAAAGTTTTTAATTTTGATAGTCTTATTTATTAGTTTTTTTCTTTAATGGATTGCGCATTTCATGCTGTTTTCTAAAAGCTCATCACCAAACCTCCAAGGCCATACAGATTTCCTGTTCTGAAAAGTATTACAGTTTTATGTTTCGATCTTGGACCCATTTTTAACTAATTTTAAAAATATGTGAGAGATGTGTCGAGCTTTATGTTTACATATGAACAACCAATCGATAAAGCATCATTCTCGAAAAGACTATCCTTTGAATCGTCATTACACTTTTATCAAAAGTCAGTTGCTGACAAAGCAGATTGGTGGTTGTCTGAGGTGGGAATGGGGAGTGACTGCAGGTGGGCACAGAATGCTAGAAATGTTCTAAAGCTGGATTGTAGTGATGGTTGTACAGCTCTTAAGTTCACACACACAAAATAATCACATTGTACACTTAAACCAAAGGGATTTTATCACATGTAAAGTACACTTCAATAAAGCTGTTTTTAAAGATCAGTTGACATTATTTGTGTGGGTCTCTTTCTGGCTCTCTCTTCTGTTCCATTGATCAGTGTGTCTGTCCTTTACTGCCACACTGAAATTAGACAGTGGGAGTCTTCCAACTTCGTATTTTTGTGTTGTTTTTGTTTTTGCCTTTTTTTTTTTTTTTAAAGAATTTATTTTGGCTCTTCCTTTGCCTTTCCATCTATATTTCAGAATCAGCTTGTCAGTATCTGCGCACAAACTTAAGGGATTTTAATCAAAACAATTTTGAATCTATAAATCAAACGGAGGAGAATTGACATCCTAACAAATATCTGTTTACTTCTAATCTCTCTGATTTGTACTGCAGGTGTTTTCTCTGGGTCTGGACAGTGTTAGATGTGAGTAACAATGGGGTCCAGAGGCGGGGCTTGGGCTTCGGGAGAGGCCCCGAGGAGCCTTCAGCTTCCTGCACCAGCATTGTAATCACTGCAACAAAGTCTGGGAGCCTGGAAGGGAGGTTGCATCCCTTTCACTTAACCCTTCTTTTTTCAATCCTGTGCCTCTGTCTCAGCTTTTCTGACTCAGTTTCTCCTTCGTGTCTCAGCAGAATGAGGAAGAGGTGGAATTTGGGAGATTCGAAGTTCTTTTTTTCTCCCCCCTCTTTTTAATGTAATCAGACCAGAGTGTGTGTTTTCTTTCACCCATCCCTTCCCCGACCCCCCACTTTGGCAACCGTCAGCTTGTTCTCTGTACGGATGGTTCTGTTCTGTCATTCTTTTTATGGCCGAGTAATATTCCATCATAGCTGTGTACCGCATCTTTATCTCTTCAGCTATCAGTGGACACTTAGGTGGCTTCCATATCTTGGCAATTGTACATAACGCTGCAGTGAACGTAGGGTACATGTATCTTTTCAAATTAGTGTTTTTGTTTTCTTCAGGTAAATACCCAGAAGTGGTATTGCTGGGGCATAATGGCAGCTCAATTTTTGAATTTTTGAGGAATCCCATTCTGTTTTCCATAGTGGCTGCATTAATTTACAGCCTCATCAACAGTGTATGGGGGTTCCTTGTCTCCATATCCTCACTAACACTTGTTATTTGTTGATTTTTTTATGATAGCCATTCTGACAGGTGTAAGGTGGTATTTCATGGTTTTAACTTGCATTTCCCTGGTCCTTAGTAATGTTGAGCATCTTTTCATATGTCTGTCGGCCATCTATATGTCCTCTTTGGAGAAATGTCTATTTAGGTCCTCTGCCTGTTTTTTAATTGGATTGGTTTTTTCTGGCGGGGAGGTGTTAAGTTGTATGAGTTCCTTATGTATAAATTGGGTATTAATCCCTTACTGGGTATGGGTATGTACCATTTGCGAATATCTCCCATTTAGTAGGTTGTCTTTGATTTTGATGATCTTCGCTGTGTAAAAACGTTTTAGTTTGATGTAGTCCCATTCGTTCATTTTTGCTTTTGTTACCCTTGCCCGAGGAAACATCCAAAAAGATAATGCTGAGAGCAGCGTCAAGGAGTTTACTGCCTGTATTTTCTTCCAGAAGTTTTAGGGTTAAAGGTCTTACATCCTTTGCTTTCTTTAAACCATTTCGAGTTATTTTTGTTTATGGTGTAAGAAAGTGGTCAAATTTCAGCGCTCTTTACAATGAACTCTGTTTTCTGCTGAATGTCCCTTTGCTCTGCGAATCCTTCTGCCTGTCCCACCTCTCTGCTTTTCATCTGCATGTGCTGCGGTTTGGTGACAAACCTGTCTCAGTTTTATCAGTGATTGTTTCTGTTTCTCGGTCTTGTGGTTTTAATGGGTGGTTGCCAAGGGTGGAAATTAACCGATTAAAATCAGAAATCTTCTCAACCTTCTTTTACGTACATACATGTATATACGGAGACAAGGAACTGCACCCTCAACAGAAACCACGTGGTGGTAGGTGTAGTGACAGAGGTCTTGCAGTTTTAAAAGGGTGGCATGTCCCCATCTGTCTCTAACTTCCATTTGCCTAGAGTGGTTATCTCGTGCTGTGTCTCTCAGTCAGATGTTCTTTCTGCTCGCTCAGTGTTGGCTGGGGACTGGCCGCAGAAGGCTGTGGCCAAGGCCGGAAAGCTGAGGCCGGCCCTGCCGGAACTAAGCTGGAGGCTGCCTGATGACCGTCCTCTTTGCAGCCAGACAGCAAGTCCATTCTTGAAGCAGCCGAGGGCTACATCTCTGTGCCTGCTACATTTACTATATAAAAACCTCTTATTAAAAAAAAAAAAAAAGAGAGAGACAAGCCAGCGTTTTTATTGCTGGCATTTGAAAAGTCACCGTCTGGGCCCCTGGACAGTCGGCACTGAGACTCAAACATAAAAAAACATGTTATTTATATTTAAAGCTCATTGTCAGGGCTGCCTGAGTGGCTTGTTTCCTTTGCAGGCTCTTCTCTTCCAGTGGGTGGCAATATTTCACTTTTTAAATTTTCTTTTAGGGAATTCTCAACTTGCATGAGGACAGCACAGATTTTATTTTCAAGAGTGAACAGCTCATTTGTAGTCCCCACCTTCACCTGCCACCCCGAGTCCTGTTAACTTGGTCGAGTTCGCTTGGAAAACTACTTTGAGAACATCAGGTCTTAGGACTCTAGGTCGATTATGAATAAATTTCCAGAGGAAAGGGGAGAGGGGAGGGAGATACTGAGCATCTTGACATCCTGACAATGATTTTGTTACTGATTCCTGTCCCTGAGGACTGGACTTGCCCTTCTGGTCCCTACAACTCTTCTTCAGTTTTCTGAGATCCTCCCACAACCTTCCAGCGAAGCCCCATCATGACATAAGCTTCTGAGTCGGGTCTAAGTCTCTTGTCACTGAGAGGGTTCTCTTTAATACACTAGAGGTATGAAAGGGAAAAGGAAAAGTGAGAACAGGGATGCTCCTAGGCCACCAGCCCCTATCCCTGTCACCACCCTAATTCAGAATGCTTTCCTTGAACCTGGATGTATTGACATCAGAATCCTTAACACAGTGCTCCAGACAATTAGAGTTCACAGTAACTGAAACATAATTGTTATCCCTGATATCGGGACTATACTTAGGTTGTCAAACACTTTCTTTGCAACAACCCTATGGTGGTGGCATCCACACACCACAGGAGAAACTGAAATCCAAGTGGGTCAGTGAGTTGCCTAAGGTGACAGCTGCTACATGCCCAGCCTGTTCTGTGTGGTCATCAAACTGAGGCTGGTCCCATCCTACCCCACTGAAGTCACGTGGAATGTCACAGGACCAGGGATCCAAGCTGAAGCTTCAGAATGTGCTGGAACCCCATTTCCCTCTCAGTGAAGGAGATTCAAGGGAAGTAACGAGATGCAGCTGTCACAAAGTCTCAGTTTGAAGATGGCCTTTCTTGGTGACTGGTCCACAAGAAGGTGTACAGTAGGTAAGTGCATCATAGGAACCCTAGCCACAAATGCCCTGTCTGCAACCTTTCGTCTGAAGAAGAGGGTTATTCTCAATTCTCTATAGGGACACAGTGAAATATATGTGAGATGCGCATATTCCTGTAGTTGTTTATCTCATATACATCTTTACGTTTGGTTACTTCTGTTGTTAAAATTAGAATGTTCTTCCCCCCACCCCCGAAAAGAACTTGTAAAAAATTTAAACCAATGATTTTATTATGTGTGGGAACAAAAGTGCCAAATAAATAGATTCTGAGTAGCCATTATTTTTTAAATTGAAGTAAAAATCCAAACTAATGAATATCTGCAAAGCAAAAGTGACTCATATTTTGGTGGATTTGGGGGATCATTTTATAAAGACTTATGCAACATACCCTGGAGGGGTCGGTTTTGGAAGACAGGTTGCATTAGAACCAGAGTTTGAGTGACAAGTCGGATATTTGGGATATATTAATGATCCTCACAGCAGTCTAAGACCAAATTTGCAAGTCATTTCATTTGGCTAATTTGCATGTATTCTGGAATGGAGGACCCAAATAATAGAATCTTCCTTGTTCTCTATTTCTTTTGTCTTCAAAATGGTTAATTGGCAAAGAGAAGGAGAAAATAAGAGCAGAGAACATGAGCTGGGGGTTCAGAAGGTCTGGGTTCAAACTGTGGCTCCACCACAGTGGTGGCCGTTACGGTTGCCCCCAATGTCCCATTTCTCTTCTGGCCCATGGCCCACTCTACTTCCCACCTCCTTAGAGTTAGATCTAGCTCACGCCTTGCCTTGGCCAATGAGATGTGAGCAGAAGTGATGTACGTCATTTTGGAGGAGAAGCCTGAGAGCCAGTGCACAATTTGCTCACCCCCTTTCCTCTGTCACGGTGACAGAGGAGGTTGCAGAGGACCTATCAGCCTGGACCCGTGGGTTAGGGCACTGTGGGCCAGAGCTCCCTGCCAGCTCCTGAGAGAGAGAAGGCAGTTTGGGCAAGGAACCTTTGTTGTTTTAATCACTGAGTTTTGGGAAATGCTTGTCACTCACTAATGCACACCCTGGTCTACCCTGACTGAGTCACTGTGTGGCCGTGGGCAAAGTCCTTAACCTCTCATCTGTCGGTTTCTCCTGCCACCGCCGTCAACCGTGGAGTCCCTGTGGACCCGCTCTTCCCTCTCACCAGTTTCTGTAGTGGGGGTGGGGGGGCTGCCTCATATGGTGGGCATTTACTGCTCTCCCTCTCCTTTTTACTTTCCTCCCTTCTGCCTTTCCTTCTCTCCTTCCAAACTTCCTAATCCGGGGCCCGTACCTTGCCAGGAGCCAGATCTAGCCCTTGTATTCTGCCACCTGCGAATTCCTGCACATGTGTTCTGCAGACAGTCTGAACACACCGCAGTTACCGGTGCATCGTGACCTCTTGTTTCGCACCTTTGAACGTGCGTGTGGTCTGAAGCCTCTTTCCTCCCATCACCCAGCTTATGCCTCTAGGTTCCCAGGTCGGGGGCGGGATCTCGACCTTTAGGCTCTCGTTGACACTTATCACACTGCAGTGCATTTGCCTGTGTCCCTGTCTAGTCTCCTCGCCAGATCATGAGTCCTTGAAGGTAGGCTTGTCTCGTTCACCCACAAGGCCTAGCACAGTTCTTAGTGTGTCACAAGGCTCAATAAAGAGAGATGGTAGAGGAAATAGGGAGGGTGCAGGCTGGCTCTTTATGCTGTTGGGGAAAGCCATTAAGAAGCTCAACTGTGCTTCTGGCAGGAACACAATGGGACCGTTGGGGGTGAGCAGCCTCCTTTGTCCTGGACTTCTCTTTCCTGGGTCTGGGCCACCTTCTCATCTTAAAGCTTTTACTTTATTATTGGCTTTGGGTCTATGATGATTCTTGTCATAACCAGATCCCAAATTGCCTCTTAGAGTAACGTGGTCCTTCTATTAGTTTCCTGGGGCTGCTGTAACAAATTAGCACAGACTGGGTGGCTTAAAACAACAGAAATTGGTTCTCTCATGCTTTGGAAGGCTGGCAGTCTGTAATCAAGGTGTCGGGAGGGCCATGCTCCCCCCACAGTCTCTCGGGGAGAGCGCCTCCTTGCCTCCGCTGGTGACTCCAGGTGTTCCTTGCTTTATGGCTGCATCATTTCAATCTCTGCCTCCATCTTCACGTGCCCTTCTCTCCTGCCTTCTCCGTTTCTCTTCTCTTATAGGAAAACTTGTTATAAGATTTAGGGCTCATCCTAACCCAGGATAATCTCATCTCAAGATTTCGACTACAGTAGTCACTGTTATCTGCAGTTTCTTTTTCCATAGTTTTCATTACCTGCGGTCCACCGAGGTCTGAAAATATTAAATGGAAATTTTCAGAAATAAACAATTTATAAGTTTTAAACTGTGCCGCGTTCTGATAGCGTGATGAAATCTCGCGATGTCTGCTCTGTCCCGCCAGGATGTGAATCATCCCTTTATCCAGCGTCTCCACGCTATGGACGCTCCCTGCCCATTAGTTACTTAGTAGCCATCCTGGTTATGAGACTGACCAGCTTGTGTCCAAGTCACCCTCCTACCACTTAACGGTGGCCTCGAAGCGTGAGAGTAGTGGTGCTGCGATTGGACTACGCCCCCGAGAAGTCGGAACGTGCTTGTTACGGATCGTCAGAAGGTTAGTAGCCGCCTAAGCCTGCGTCACATCGTCCGCGTCACTCACCTCCCTTCATTCCGTCACGTGGGCATTTTATCATCTCACGTCATCACAGGAAGGGTGAGTACATTTTAATAGAGAGCGAGAAAGAGAAAGACCACATCTCCTTAACTTTTACGACAGTATATAGTTGTGCTATTTTTCCAAATAAAGTCACATTCACAGGCTCTGAGTGGACATGTGTTCTGGGGGCCACCATTCCGCCTACGATAGTCCTCACGATCGCTCTTCAGTGGATGACCTGGAAAGGCCTGAGATGTGTATGGAAGTCTCCTCTCAAGCAGTGTGGGAGGAAGGGCCACCAGAGTGAGCTCGTCTTCCCTCACTGTGCCCTCGGGGATTTAGGAGGTCCTTCGTCCTCGTGCGCAGGCTCAGTCACCCCTGCAGACTGCCACCCGGTGACTTCCCTATTCCTGGGCAACTCTGGAGCCTCTCTGGCCTGTCACACATCTGGTGGCCAGGCCTCCATACAGTTTTCCTAGACCGAACCCTTGGGCTAAACCAGCACATGCTTGGAGCGGCAGCCCCTGTCCCTAGCCTGTGGTCTACCCCGCCGGCAGTCTCCCTCTTTGTGGCGGTCCCCCTCTTTGACAGCAGAACACCGATGTGTTTTTTTGGGGGGGTACTAGGGGAAGGGATCTCAGCATGAGTTGGCCCCTTCTGCATGCAGCCTCAGAGAGTCAGTCCTGACCGATGTAAATTGGTTTGATAATCTCATCCCCCTGTCCTTTAACTGGGCTAAGAGTGGCCATGTGATCCAGGTCTGGCTGATGAGATGTAATGCGACGTCTCCTGGGGTGGGCTTTCCTTAGCAAAGGAAAAGACAAAGGCTTGTGAGGAGAGAGATTTTTCCCCTCCCCCTTCTTCCTACATGGAACTTGGACGTGATGTCTGGAGGTGCAGTAGCCATTTCATGACCATTAGTGTCAAGCATATAATGAAAAACAGTAAGTAAGGATGGTGGTGCATCAGATAGAGCCAGGGTCCATGGTATTATTGTCAAGCAGCTGAACCACTGTCAACAACCTCTGAATTCCTTGTTATGTGACAAAAATTACTTCCATTAAAGTTATTCTAAATTGTCTTACTTGCAGCTAAAAGTATTTTTAAAGACACAGATTAAAAAATAATTATAGTACATAAACATTTAAAATTTAAAAAATTAACACAATTTAACTTAGGTCCATCATTAATTAATGCAATTTAAATTCAAATTATAAATATAATTTATAATTATATTAATAGAATTTAACTTAAGTCCATCATTATTCAAGAGAATAGGCCTACCAATTTAAAAAAATTTTAATTTTCAATTACAATTGGCATTGAATATTATATTAGTTACAGGTGTATAGCATAGTGGTTAGATGTTGATCCCCTCATAAATCTAGTCCCCACCTGACACCATACAGAGTTATATTATTGACTATATTCCCGATCCCGTACTTTATATCCCTGTGACTACTTTTGCTTGTCTATATCCTTAGCTAGAGAGTAAGCTCCACAAAGATAGGAACTGTGTTTTGTTCATCAATGCTTACCCAGTGCTCAGTAAATGTTTGGGAAATGAGTGAGGGTATAAGCTTCACTCACCAGGGCTTCTCATACACAGTTCTTTCTCCAGAGAACTAGGATTATCTCAACACAAAGTGCCACCAGACTCTTCCCTATGAATAAGCACTTTTTGTTTTTGAAATAAGCTCATGAGTTCAGTTTTTATATGGTTACACTAAAACTCAAACTTTCTTTGTTTGGCAGAGTCTGGATTAATGCTCCCCAAACCCACTTCTTTCCAGGAAAACCACTATGCTAAATTTCCCAGTCCTTTTGCATGTGGGCAGGGCCATCTCGCTGTTGCAATGGAGTGGAAGAGATGGGTGGTGCCTCTAGGCCAAGGAGGTTAAGGACAGGAAAGCCATCTCCATCTCCTTCCCTCTCCCCCAGACTATCAGCCAGTCCCAGCAAGAGCTCCAGGACTCCAGGGAATGGTAGAGTCACTAGATGTAAGGAGCCTGAGTCACCGCATGACTGTGTGGAGCAGTCTTCTCATCACCTGCCCTGGGCTCTGTCTGTGCCACTGAGATTTGGGGGTTGTTTGTCACAGAAGTTAGGCTACTCTGACCTAATATATCCTCTCATGGAATCACCCTGATCCCTTTCCCAAGAGCAATCTGCTTTGTGTCACTCTCACTCTTGTTAATTTATTTATTATTTCCAGCCGGAGGAATACGCGTGTCTGCATTCACTTAACATACTTTATTTTGGAGATATTGGAGAACTGTAGACGGTGCTGCATGGACCTCTGTGGTCCTATAGTAAAATACTGGCTCAAATCTGGAAAGTTACGTAAAACAGAGAATGGAGAAAAAAAGCTTTCTGTCTAATTTAAGCCACTATTATTTTGGATTTTTGTTACAGCAGCTGACCCCGGGGTCTAGCTGATATACTTGCCCAAATGTGGTACTGGGCAGAGATGGCCTTGGTGATGAGGTAAAAGGTGGGATGAGGTGAGGGTCAAATGTGTCTGTTGAAAACTTTACTTGGCAATAGGAAGCCATTATTGCATCTTTTGGGGCAGTGTTGTCATGGTTGCTTCTCTTTGGAAACAGCCATTCTATTGCAGGGTCCATCTGCAGCCAAGTTTGTGAAGTTCCTTGGAGAGAAAAATTGTCCTACAGAGAAGTTCTCTGCATGAGTGATTGCCATGTCAGCCTCTTGCTGGCCTGGATGTGAAACCCAAGAAATCAGGGATAGTCGAGTCAATCAAATCCACTGACATTTCTCCTCCCCTTTTCCAAAGAATCATTCTTTCATTCTTGCTGCACTGGAAATAATGATGATAGCGATAACAACGGCAGCAGTAGAAACAACCAGAGCATAAAAACAGTAATAATAACAGCTGCAATCTGTTGAGACAGACAGTGTGCGAGTTCTTTATCTAAGTGAAGCTTCTTAGCAGTCCTGTGATGTAGTATCTCTCTTTCAGAATAGATTCAAAGAGGTTGAGTGACTTGGCTGAAGTCACATAGAAATTTAGCAGGGCTGGATTTTGAATCCAGGATGATCTGACTTCAAAGCTTAATCTCTTGCCACAGTGTTATATGGCTTTGCTGATTGTTATATTATTATAACTTATTAATATAACAATTATAATATTTAATAATTAATTGAATGTTAGAGACAGTAGGGATCTTAAAGGTCACGTGGTTCAGAGTGCTGATGTTCAAGGGGAGAATGCCAAATGCCAGAGGGGCAAGGTGATTTGCTTAAGATCACACAGTGGCAGCGTCAGCCCTTGGACTCAGGAGTCTGGCTTTTGGGCCTGTGTTTTCTAACCTAAACTCGGGATAGACTCTGGATTTAAAATGAATTTTTGCTGGTAAGTAATTGTACTGTCTGTTTAAAGAAGGGTTGTTTAGTTAAGGCACATATGTTAGAATCACTTGGGGTAAGTTAAAAATACCTAAGATCCCATCTTAGAAGAATTGAATTAAAATCTCCAATTTTAGGGTCCAGGTACCTGCACTTAAAAAAAAAAATTCCCCAGGCAATTTAAATGAGCAGCCAGGGTTGAAAAACCCTGGGTTAAATTTTTGAGTCTATTTAAAGTATTTATTACTCTTTCCTTGGGTTGCCTTTATCCAAGACAAAGGGGAAAATGGAAAATTTGTATAGTGTCATTTCCTAGTATTGTGCAGCATACCCCACGTTTTCTGACTCACAAACTTCTTTCACAGTAACATAATCTCAAGAAATACCTTAGGAATTTAAAAAGCTTTGCACTTCTTTGCATGTAATGCATGGAATATGGGTCATCAATGAAGAACCAGGTTAAATAAGAGGACCATTATGTTTCCTCTTTTTTAACATTGTTCCTGAGGTTCCAGAGACAGTTAAATTTACTAAAAAAAAAAAAAAACCCAAAAAACAATCTGATGAGATGCTTATGAGTAACAGCTTTCGTGCCAATCATTTTGAGGAGAATATGCCAAATTATGATCATTTTATGTTTCTCATCAATCTCTTGTATTTCAACATTAGTGTTATTCATGCTTCCTGTCTGTAATCATCAACTCTTTAAAGTATAAATGATATAATATTTGACTAAGAAAAAAATTTTAACTGTATGATGGTCCAAACCAAACGGTAGCCAGCAGTGTTGAGTACATTGAGTCATGAGCACATTCATCTCATCTCTTATTGTGTTCTTTGCTCCCTTGATTCACTTGCAGAAGAACTCCAATATTTTCTATATTAAGAAAAAGGTTTTTTGACAATTATTTTATTGGTTAAAATTAGAAACTTTGTGAGTCTTTGGGAATTCTCAAATAAGCCATGGTATAGTGGGCAGAAAAAAATGCTGGGACACTGGATTTAAACAGGGCTATGATCAAATTCTGGCTCCATTACTTCCTCAATTAGGTACAAAAGTACCTAATTCTCTGAGCTTATGTTTTTTTTTTTTTTTTCATTTTAAAAATAAGTTGATGATTGTAAAGAGGATTAAGAGTTAAAGTAAGTCATCGATCATCCTTTAGGGCCTGGTCTTGGGTTTTATATTTTGTAACAGATGTGGCCAGGGCCACATATCAAGGTTATAAAAATATTATAATCTCTGATGTGACTCTTTGATGACAAATAGAAGGATCAAGGTTTACTTAGGACATTTTTGCTTTGACAGACAAGAGTGTTTTTGCCAAGTTCCATGCTGGAATGAGACACCTCATATTTCCATAGAAATAGATTTCACTGCTATTTCCTGCCTGGGAACGCCATTGCTGCCCCATCTAAGCTGGGAAAACTTCTGGTCAGGTAGACATCAGAATGATCTGGGTCAATACCTCCTGGAAGCATTTTCCCAAGAGTAGAAACAAATTTTCTTAGATCTGACTGCTTTATGCTCATGTCCATTTATACTTATGGAATTTTAGGAATGGGAAAAAAAATTTATTTTACATTTACTCAGTCGACCAATATTTATGCATACCTACTCTATAGGAACTGTATCAGACATTGGAAAAAGATAACATCTCTTCCCTCAATGGGCATACAGTCGTGGAGGAAACCTATTAAGCAATGATTACACAAATAAAAGTAAAATTGAAATTGTGTAAAGAGCTATAAACAGGAAATATACAGTACAGTGTGAACTCATGATGGGGAACAACTAACTTAAAGATGAGGAGATTAAGGCCCAGAAAGTGGAAATGGTTAGCTAAAGTCATGCAGCAGCTCCATACCAATTAGCCAGGTTTTAACTAAATTTATATTTATTACCGAGATCTTCTAAATAAAACAATTGAACAACCCCAAATCTCAACAAATAGAAAAATAATACAGTTTACCTGGGAATAAATCTAATAAAATATGTAGCAAAAAAACAAAACAAAACAAAAAAACCCTACAAAAATTACAAAATAATTATTTTGGGTAAAATCAAATAAGATTTATATAAATGTAGGGATATACCGTGTTCATGGATGGGAAGGTTTAATATTGTAAGTTAAGTCTCTCTAACTTGTTCTATATATGTAGTTCTAATCAAAGGCCCAGAAGTATTTTTAAAGGGTGGTAGTAGAAACTACCATGCTGACTCTAAGAAAAGGGCCGAGTATAACAAAGGTGATCTTTAAGAAAAACAAAGTTGGAGGACTTAAATTACCAGAGAACAAGATTTCTAAAACTAATTATGATAGTTTGGATAGTGCTGCAAGGATACATAGACCAATAGAACAGAATCAAGAAGAATCACTGGCCACCTGGAGCATGAAGAAGGGAATTGAAACCCAAAGTCACAGTAGTGATAATTTAACTACCATGGGCAAGTCAAAGCCATTTATGTCTCTGAACCTCGGTTTATTGATTTCTAAATTAATTAATTAATTAAATATTTAAATGGACTCTTCTAGGTACCAGAGAAGAAGTAAACAAATCAGACCTAATGCCTGACCCTAGTGAGAAGGAGGTTAGATTAGAGTAGTATCTCCCCACATGCCGGGATATGAAATTATTTTAGGTGCTGTATGAATAAGGTGTTTTTAATAGTTTAAAACATTTAATAACTATATCTTTATTCTTAGGAAAATATAACTAGCACATTAAACAAGTGTTATCTAACGGATGTTAAACTGAAATATTTGTTCAAATTAAAAAGTGGCTCAAATAGAAGAAAAATATCAAGGCAGGTAGGAGATGGATATCATAGGTAGAAGTCATACATGGATGACTGTCGGAACAGGGGCTTAAAGGGAGGAACAAGGGGAGAGAGAGATCAGAGTAACATATGTTGAGCATTTACTGGGTGTTTGGAGACATGCACATATTCTCATTGATTTCCCATGACAACTTGCAAAATAGGCATTGTGTGTCTATTATACAAATGCAGAAGTTAAGTGAGTTCCCTAATTTTCAAACCAGATCTGTCTGGCTCCCAAGTCTAATTTAAAAAAATTGTTTCTTGAATAGGAATCTGCTAGTGATAAACTATCTTGGTTCTCATTGATCTGAAAATGTCAATATTTTTTTTTACTTCTTTCCTCAAGGGTATTTTCGCTAAATATAGAATTCTGGGTTAACAGGTTTTTTTTTTGTTCTTGTTGTTTTTATCAGTGCCTTGAAAGAATTGCCCTATTGGCTTCTGATAAGAGAAGCTTGTGGTCAAATTGTTTTTCCCTTATATGTAATTTTTAACTCTGGCTGCTTTTAAGATTTTTTTCTTATCTTTACCTTCCAGCAATTTGACTACAGTTTAACTAGTTGAATTTTCTTTGTATTTATCCTGTTTGTTATTTGCTGAGCTTCTCGAATCTGTAAATATATGTTTCTTAACCAAATTTGGAAAATTTCAGCCAGTATGTCTTCAAATATTTTTTTCTATTTCATTCTTTTCTCTCTCCTCATTGAATTCCAATAACACATATGCGATAGCTTTTGATATTGTCCACAAGCCCCTGAGACTGTGTTTTCTTAAAACTTTTTTCTGTTTTTTCAGATTAGATTATTACTGTTTTTCTTCAGTTTCCTGACTTTTTCCTGTCATTGCCAATTTATTATTGAGCTCAGGTAGTGAATTTTTATTTCAGATTTTATACATTTCAGTCCTATAGTTTTATATAATTTGGTTGTTTTTCTATAGTTTCCATTTCCTATTTTTTCATGTATATACAGTTATTCATATTTATATCAAACATATTTTTCTTAAGTCTTGTTTAAGATCTTTGTCTGGGTTATCTCAAGGTTGGTCTCCATAAATTGTCTTTTCTATTAAAATGGGTGACTTTTTCCTGTTTCTTCATATGTTGAGTAACTTTGGATTATACTCTGGGCATTGTCAATGTTAAGTTGTAGAGACTCCGGATTCAGTTATCTTTATCGAGAGAGCATTGGTTAAGTTTGCTTTAGCAGTCAGTTAACCTGCTCAACTCAGACTGCAGTCTCCCTGTGGTGGGGCAGCTGAGATTTCAGTTCAGATCGTGTAGCTTTGGCTGGACTGGTTGGAGTCTGTCCCCACGTCTATTGTTCAGAGGTCAGCCAGAGATCTGAGCAGCTGCAGAGAAGCTCATGTTCCTGGAAGAATAGAATAAGCAAGGAAGATGAAAACAAGCTGTTAGCTTCTAATGGGCAAATATGAGCGAATTAGTTTGGAGCCAGGGGACATCTGACACAGAGGATTGTGAACAAATGGGCACAATGCTAATTATTATATTCTCAGGTGCCAGAAAAAGTAATTACTATTCCTGTTGTGCATGAGTGGTTTCTCATTTTTTTTTTGTATCCTCTTATTCTTAGACACAGTAAGGACATTCAAAGAATTCTTGTTAAATGAATTATCCTTCAATTAGCCTTATTAAACCAAAGTATTTTTCTGAAGACAGATAAAAATACAGGTATAATTTTTCTAGAAATTGAGCAATGATCCTGCAGCTTGCTGTCCAATATTGTACAAGACCCAGTTCTTAAATTTCAAGAGATAGAGTTACATAAATTCCACACCACCAACAAAAAATAAGGTCTTTGTACGTGGTATGAGCTGAGGACACTGAAATGAGTGGGATTCTTTGTTCCCAAAGGTATTCACCCAAGCAGAGGAAGCACACACAGAAATGACCATAATACAGTGGGAAGGATACTATAATAGAGAAACTTAAAAAGAGTTCTGGAATACATAGGAAGGAGTTGTGCTAGGAGGAAGGAAGAAGAGAACCAGGCGAGAGTTTATGACAGTTGTGCTGGTGTTAAAAATAAATAGGAATTTGCCAGAGGGAGAGCACAGGAGTATATATCACGCCGAGAGATGAGCGTGAACAGACACGTGGCAGCAACAGTGTTCAACATGTTAAGGTGATGGCTAGTTATCTGGACTTGCAGAGCATAATCATGGCTCATGCTATAACAACAAGAAAAAGAAAACATGCTTTCTGCAGTTAGGGAGCTGAATGCCTCCAGCCTTCTTATGTATGAAAAATAAGAGTCACTTAAATATTCTGAATGTCTGAAGAATCTTTGTTGCTCTTGTGTTCATGTCATTTGTAAGTAGGTGGAAGCTTTAAGGGCAGAGCTTATGCCTTATAAATCTTGACACCCCATGGGATAGCCAGAAACAGGGGGCCAGTTGTTCTTTGAGCTCTTTTAGGGTAAGTGCCAGTCTCACTGATTCTAGTGTTGCACAGTCTGGCTGAGGGTCTGACTCACTGTTGATGGTCAAGATATAGTCATTGAGTCGATATGAACAGTACAGGGCGCTGTGAAAGCAAAAGAGACTAAGCCCCATCTTTGAAAACGAGAAGTACGAAACCAGAAACCGGATCTCTCGGGAAAGAGAGTCGCCTTTAATGACAGGGAAATGAAGCAAATCATGTAGATCTAAAAGTATTTTGATTCTTGAGTTTTTATGTTGCATATGCTTTCTCTGGGCCTTCAAGACTGGTGAAGGACCCCTGGGAGCCACACGAAGAACCTACTTGATAAATAAATCAGGTTGAGACAAAGTTCTTTTATTTAAACTCAGCCATTGTATGTTTTTCATCATTTTCTTTTTTATGTTTCCTGACATTTTATATTTAAAGAGATAAGGATTCTCTTGTGAAATTGTTTTCCTTCAGAGCCCATCTCTTATCCCTCTGAAATGTAAACTTCTCTACTCGCAGAATATCTAGGTTTGTGGAGGATAATTCAAATGTTAAAAGTCATAAAATCAGTCTAGTGTAAGAGATAATGATAGCAAAAATATTCTACCCATTGTTAATCTCTTCAGTTGTATCCAAGCCATAAACAAGGGTTTTTTATTTGCATTTTTTTTTCTGTTTAAGAGTTGTGATTTGTTTTGCATGCTTAATATAACCTCTGGTGTTTAAGAGAGAGATTTATAATGGCTGTTTCATGCTGCGGAGGTTTTCGACAAATTACAATTATGTAAAAGTGTTTTGGACAGTTTCTAAGTTTAAACATATTGCCCAGTGTCATTCACCTACAGTACTCAAAAAATTCTTCTGATTTTTTATTTGTTTAGAGTCTATCAGTCTACGGCCATGCCACCCTGAGCAAACCCAATCCCATCTGATCTCGGAAGCTAAGCAGGGTCGGGCCTGGTTAGTACTTGGATGGAAGACCACCGAGGAAGACCAGGTGCTGTAGGCGTAAAAAATAAAAAATAAGAGATTGTAAGCTGACAAGTTCCTTGCAATCTGTGAGGTCAACCAAGGGTTGTCTCGCCTAAAAAAAAAAATAGAGTCTGTCAGAAGAGATATGAGAGCTTGATGCTGTGGTTCAACCGTAGGTGACCAGAATGATAGAAATCAGCGAATGAGAAAGAACGTGTTTTCCTAAGACTAGGTTTTTCTCATAAAGAAAGCAAAGCGGCAGTACCAGTACTGCCTCTGGTTGTCATGGTGATGATCTTGATCTTTTCAAATCTGAAATGTATAGGAGCATAAGAAATGCTTCATTAGACGTGTGATCCAAGAACTCCACGCTCTCCGAGGCAGTATATTCTTGTTCCGGAACTTCGGTTCAAGTGAGACAAGTCTTTCTTCTATGTACATCACTCTCCCCCATTACCATGTGTTCACCCACCAGAAGCCCACCCCATTAGGTTGTTATGAAGGCTTCATTACACAGGCATGACTGATTAAGGTTTTGGCCATCGGTGATTGATTTAATCTCTAGCCCTTCTCCCCATCCTGGAGGTGGTGGTGAGACTGACAGTTCCCACCCTCTAATCACATGCTTGCTTCTCCTGGCAACCAGCCCCCATCTTTAGGTGACCCAGGGGCTTTCCCAAAGCTACCTCATTAAAATAACAAAAGACACCTTTATGGTGCTCATCGCATAGGAAATTCCAAAGATTTTAGCAGCTTTGTGCCAGGAACAGGATGATGATTGCATGTATATTTCTTATTGTAAATCACAATGTCACAAGCCTAAATTTATATGTAAACATATCAGGACATATTTGATGAGCTAGAAGAGCAGGTACAAGTGAGCTGAAGTGCATGCAGGGGAAGTGTTTTGTTTTCGTTTGTTTGTTTTCTTGGCATAAAGAGGAGGGAGGAGGTATTTAGGCTGGCACTAGTAGGCAGAGATGTGGAATAGAAAGTGGCAGGTTGGGTGCTCTGCTTAAACAGCACCCCTGGGATGGGCATTCCCAGGATAGATGCAAGAGAAGTGCTGAGGTGACATTCCTGAGCTGAGTTTATTGATGAGGGGTGCTGGAGAGGAGGGCTGTAGGGCGAGGCTTTGAGAGGTGAATATATGTCTTCGTCAGTTCGGGCTGTCCTATAGACTCGGTGGCTTAACAACAGAAATTTATTTCTCATGGTGCTGGAGGCTAGAAGCTTGAGATCAGGATGCCAACATGGCTGGGTTCTGGTCAGAGCTCTCTTCTGAATTACAGATGGTTGTCTTCTCTTTGTATCCTCATATGACGGGAAGAGGGTGAAAGAACACTCTAGGTTCTCTTATAAGGGCTCGAATCCCAGTCATGAGGGCTCCACCCTCATGACCTAATCACCTCCCAAAGGCCCCACCTCCTAACACCATCACATTTTGGGTTAGGATGTCAACAATTCAAACATTCAAACCATTGCAATGTAGTTGACAGACTGGTTCAAGAGCGCATGTCAGATGTCTCTGGAATATAGCTTTGCTTGAGAAAATACTGTACCTTTGACTCCCTTGTAAGAATTATAACACAGGTTTTATTTCTTTTCTTCTGCTTCCTTCAGGTTTAAATTGCTCTTGTTTCTTTAGTTTCTTAAGGTGGAAGCTTATGTTATAAATTTTAAATCTTTCTTCTTTTATAATATATTACTCGATGCTATAAAATTATCTTCTTTCACAGTATCCAAATTTTGATAAGTTGTACTTTCTTTTCATTTAATTCAAAATATTTTTAAAATGTATCATGAGCCTTATTCTTTGACCCATGACTTATTTAGGAGTGTTAATTTCCAAATATTTGGGATAATTTCCAGCTATCTTTCTGTTACATTGTGATCTGAGAATATACTCTATCATTTCTATTAAAAAATTTTTTAAAGATATGTTTTATAGTCCAGAATATGATGAATCTTGGTGAATGTTGCATGTGAATTTGAGAAGAATGTGTCTTCTGTTCAGTGGAGCGTTCTATAAATGTCAATTAGCTCAAGTTGACCATTAGAGCTGTTCGTTTCATCCGTATCCTTCCTGATTTTCTGCCGGCTCGATCTATCAGTTACTGAAAGGGAAGTGTTGACGTCTCCATCTATAATAGTGGATGTGTTTACTTCTCTTTTCAGTTGTACCAGTTCTTGCCTCATATGTCTTGACGTTCCTTTGTTAGATGCACGTATTTAGAATTGTGGTGTCTTCAAGGCAGGGACATCGGTTTTGAAAATACTGGCTAAGTCACCTTGGATGAGTTGTTCAGTCATTCTGAGCTTCACTTTTCTTATCAGGAAAATGGGGATAATAAAACTTACTTCACAGATTGACACAAAGATAAAATACGGTCGAGTGAGTGCATCTGATGCATAGAAGGTGAACAGAATAGCACGACCTTCGGTAAGTCCTGCCAAGGGCACACAGATCGACATCTTGTTAATATCACCTCCACAGTTGCACTCACCTACCAAAATGTTCCCTTTTATGAAAATAGAATACAGATTCATTTTTAAAGGTTTTCAGCCTTTCGGTCACACTTCATTTTTCTTTAGAGACTGGGAAGCAGTCAGATTCCCAGAGCTAGTGTGTCCTGCACGGGGCATGAAATGGTCATAGATCAGTCAGAACCTCAAACCTCTGGCACCTTCCCATTGTCTCTATTTGACTATAAACAGGAAAACCTGTGGGACTCTCAGAAGGCTTAGGTTTGGGCTTTGAGTAACTTGAAATCTGGGCAGATAATTACATTTCCTCCAATATAGCCCTATAAATTAACTTGTGCCAACTGAGACCATGCAATCCAGTTTAGAAAAATGATGGAATAAGTTTTTCTTTGAATCAAAATAAAAAGTTTCTAATGAGAAGTTACAGATAGTCACTCAGGCTGTACTCTCCCACCCTTAAATCATGGATCCAGCTGGGCCGTAGTTATGGAACAGCCCTCGACCCTTTCCTCTCCCAAACCTCTTCATGAAATTGGAAGACTCAGCTACAGTGTGTGTGTGTGTGCGCGCGCACCTGTGAGCACATGTGCATGTGCGTGTGCACGCGTGCATATGCCTAATATCTGAAATGAGCATTTATTTCCAACAGCTCATGAAACTCTCTTGTGCTCCTTCCTAACTAATGCCCCCCCAGGAGATAATTTCTATTCTGCCATCTATCACCTTATTTTTGTGTATCTTTGAGTTTTGTGGAATCATACAGTTTACACTCTTTTGTATCTGTCTGCTTTTGCTCATTAGTCTGTATGTTAGACTGACCCACATTTGTTGCTTGTAGTCATAGGTTTTTATTTTAAAATAGAATTTATTTTTAGAGCAGTTTTAGGCTCACAGAAAAGTTGGGTAGATGGTACAGAGATTTCCCACATACCCTCCCCACATGCACAGCCTCCCCTATTATCAACATCCTCCACCAGAGGGGTATATTTATTTCAGTTGATGAACCTACACTAACACGTCTTTATCACCCAAAGTTCAAAGTGTACATTACAGTTCACTTTTGGTGTTGGACATTCTATGGGTTTGGACAAACGCATAACCTGTATCCACCACTAGAGTACCATCCAGAGTATTTTCATTGCCCTAAAAATTCTCTATGTTCCTCCTATTCATCCTTTTCTCTTCCCAAACCCTGGGAACCATTGCTCTTTTGGTTGTTGCCATAGTTTCGCCTTTCCAGAATGTCATATAGTTGACATCAAACAGTATGTAGCCTTTTCAGATTGGCTCCTTTCGGTTAGTAATATGCATTTAAGTCTCCTATATGTCTCTTTTTAGTGCCAAATAATATCCCACTGTCTGGATGTACCACCTTTTAATTATCCATTCACCCACTGAAGGACATCTAGGTTGCTTCTAAGTTTTGGCAATTATGAATAAAGCTTCTGTAAACATCTACATGCAGGTTTTCATGTGGACGTTAAGTGTTTAACGCCTTCGAGTAAATACCAAGGAGCACAATTGCATAATTTGCTTTTTATTTCTATATGATATTCTATTGTGTGAATACACCACAATTCAGTTATCCTTTCTCTTGTGGCTGGATACTTAGGTTGTTTCCAATTTTTAAAGATTATGCATATAGCTACTATAAACATTCTTATATTATCCGCTGGCCCAGAATTTGTCTATTTCTTTGCTAATGATGATGTCCTGTGCACTCGGTGGTGGAACACTGGCCCAAATCCGTGAATTTCTGGGGTTGGGAAATGCTCCATGTGAGGATATATGTATATATTCATAACAAATAAGGAAGAAATACCCATGACGATTACAGTTCTCATTTCTGTGTCTGACCGTGTGGACGCAGCTGGTGTTTATAGCTGCTTTTCTTGTACTACCCATTCTGTATTCACTTGACTCTCAGCAAGCATCTCATAGCACTCACGGAAAAAAAATCCTTTAAAAACCCTTATGGTTTAAAGTTGTAATGAAGTATAGTGTGCTTATAGAAAAATCAGCATGTTATAAGTGCGCAGATTAATGCATTTCCACCAGCTGGACCAACTCACATGACTGGGAATGGGAAGCAGAGGCAGAGCTCAGGCCGAGACGGCTGGAGGAGAGGAGGACAAAGGGCCGAGCGGTCAGGACTTTGCGGACTCACCCATGTGGACGCTGAGATCACTGGGCAGTATGAGAAGTAGGATTGAAGGAGTAATGGTGAGCCAGGACCTAAATCTTCAAGGAATGAAGAGGAATGTCCTAGGTTGGGGATGGGATGTGCTCGAGATAGACATTTGGGAGTCACCTGTGCACGGTGATGGCCGAAGCCGTGAGTGTGGACAAGGAAACAAGGGAGACATTATATGGGCAATTGTTAAGAATTCTAAAAATGTCTAACTCTACAGTGAGTTATGATAGTAAAAAGTTAATTCTTGCAAAGGCGAAAGAGGAACTAGTCCAATCCTTTGCTTTTTTCTACTTTCAGATCTTATCCAGCACAACTTGCTCCATTGTTTCTTTAGAAAAATTATTCCTGCCTATTATTTTATCATGGTCATCTTGAACAAACATTCACTCTCACCTAGCAGCAACCCCAAAATCACCCGTAAACTGCATCTAGCTATAGCTGCAGAAGTTGGACTAACTTGACCAGTTACAGCCCACAGTTCTCTCTACCTCTTTGAATTATTGATTAAATCATATATGAGTCTTTCTGTAGGGCTATGCTCTTTATTTTCTTTGTATTATACCTCTCTTGAAATGTCTGGCAACTTCTCTGGTGACTTTTTGCCTTGTGGAACCATTAGCTCAAAATTTGTTTTGCAGTTATGGTGAAAGACAGAGAAAAATTGTTACCTCTATGAAATTAAGCACACAATGACTCCTACTGAAGCGAAAAATACAGACGAACATCAGCTCCAGTCAACAGACTTTATATATATATTTTTTTGCACAAACATACCAACAGGTCCACAGGAAGGTGTGCTTGGGGGAAAAAGCAGTGGGGTCACTCGGGGCCACCTCAAAAAAGGTGTGCAGGCAGCAGAGATTATTTTTCTAGCATGCACAATGCCTTGTACTCAGATGTGAGTGGTTTTTTTTTTTTTTATCATTGCTCTCTTTGATCCCTTCCTCAAACCTAAATCACTAATTTTTAAGTGGGATTCTTAAGTGTCAGGGTTTTAATAAGGCAGCAAAAGTTCACCAAATCTTTCTAATTAATCTCAGTAGCATATTTTCCTTTTTAAAAATTCCTATTAAGTCATGCGCCCATATAGTTTCCCTCTCTACTGGCTGGAACATACAAACATACAATAATATTTTCGATCTTAAAAGACCATCTTCTGATACTGTGTACCCTGCAGCTACTGTCCCATTGCTTTGCCCCCGTTCATACAGATCTCAAATATTTTCTATACTCACTATTATCCCTTTCTGTTTTCCAGTTTTCTCTTGAATCCGCTCTGCTGAAAGAGGCCACCAGTGACCTCCATCTTGCTAGATGCTCACGGCGACTCTCATGTTCCCCTTCGCCCGGCTTCTGGGACACCACTGGATCTGTTTTCCTTCCAGCTCAGCGTCACTTTTTCTTAATCTCTTTTGTTTATTCCTCCTTTTCTCTTCCACCTCAAAATGTTGGAACATCCAGGACTTAAATCACATTTCTCCTCCTCCTCTTCCTTTCTCTCCTTCTACTCCTTCTACATTAATATTTATTCTTTAAGGGTCTTCTCTGGCTTCATGATTTTAAATACCATTTTCCGGTTTTGCACCTGCAGCCTAGATCTGTCTCCCGAATTCCATATGTGTGCATGCAGCTTCCTACACGAAATCTCCTTGTAGTTTTCTGAGAGGCATCTCGAACTTTAGTATCTTCATAACGGCCTTCGGCTTCTCTCCTGTTTCAGCCAAATCTGCTCTTTAACGATCTTCTCCATGTTAGTAAATGGCAACTCCATTTCATAAATTTCTCAGGCCAGAAGGCTCAGGGTCATCCTTGACTTCGCTCATTTTGCGTGTCAGATCCAACCTGTAAATCCCGCCGGCTCCACCTTCTGAATGTATCCGGAAGCCACCATGTTCGCCACGTCCATTACTGCCATTCTGGACCAAGCCACCACCGTCTCTTTTCTGTATTAACAGGTCTCACTGCTGTCCCCACACTTTCTCCTCCATAGTCCATTCTCCAGTCAGAAATCAGAATAATCTTTGAACAGTGTTGGTCAAATCCTGTCTCCTGCTTCTCAGGACCCCTATGGCTGTCTGTTTCACTCAGTGTGATAACCAAAATCTGTTCAGTGTTCTACAAGGCTGTCCGCAGTCCAGCCCTGGCAGCTCTTCGACTCCACGTCATGCCACCCTTCCCTCTCTCGGCACGTGCCAAGCACACTCCCCTCCTCCCTCTTTGTTGAACGTACCAAGCAGGCCCCCACCCCAGGGCCTTTGCACTGGCTAATTCTCCCCCTGGAATATCTTCATCCCTGTTTCCTAGATATCTGTACAGCTTGCTTCCTCCCTTCCTCAGACTTATTCAAACACCACTTTTTTAGATAGTCTTTCCTTAATGACCTCACAGAAAATAGTAATCCCTTCTATGCTTTCTCTCCATCACTGTTCTCTTTACCCTGTTTTTCCCCCATGGTGCTTATCAGCACTGACACAGAATAGATTCATGTGTTTACGATATCTCTCCTCCAGCTACATATAAGCCTCATGAGAGCAGGGACTTTGTTTTGTTCACTGATGTAGCCTTAGAATCTAAAATAGTCCTTGCCAATATTTACATGGACAAAAGTTCTGTGTATCCTTCAAGACTCAGACTACATATCTCTTCCTAAGGGAAGCCTTGGCTAACTCTATGTCCACGGCATCCCGAGGACGAGTTGGCCATTCCCTCCTCTCTGCTCCTCTGTGCTCATAACTTTGTAACTGCACGTGCTTCTCTGTCCCAGAACCTCTCAATTCCCACCCCACACTCGTGTGTCAGATTTTCCTCGGCATGGACCACATCGTCCTAGCATTTGCCACAACACTGGGCATGTCGAAATGCTTACTGATAGGACAAAATGATATAATTTATGTGAAAGCACTTGGCATACATGGATATGTGGCTACCCAAGAGTTATTGTTTCATTTATTTTTAAATTATAGTTGATTTGTTGGACTCGTCTGGAGTTCCTAGTCTTCTTTTTGTTCACTGCCATGGTTTTATCCAACCTTGTCTATTTAGCGTACTTTTTCCATACCTCATTTCTTCTGTGCTTCCAAAATAGCAGTATAATTTTCTCCGATTCATGTTGTTTTTCTTTGTAAAATGGCCAAGGTCTTGGGCTCACATACCTGAGTTCTCTGGGCCCAGGTGGGGTTTAGAAGGGTACTTGGGGGTTTAGCCACCAGCAGCTGGATATGCTGGGCATCAAATGAGATGAAGTGGGGGCAATGGCAAGACACATTACAACTGTAGGCATGACAAGGGCCGCTGCCCTTGCTGCAGTGACAGGCAGTTTCTGGACCTGCTCTGTGAGTATCCTTACTGGTGGCCTCATCTTGTTGGAATGTACATCTCTCAAAATTTGAATTAACATTTTTATAAGATTGCTCCGATGGCAGGAAACTCCACCACACATTATGCAAGAAAATCCACTAGAATACACATGCGAAATAAGTTTTCTTTAACATTGTTTTCTCTACATGCCTCTGAAAGAAAATGAAATTACTATCTCCAATGGGGTTGATCCTTTCCTGAAAAAGCTTTTTCCATTATGAAAAAGAATCACCAGCCATAGTAGAGGCTGGTAAATTATTATGGTTCTTTGCTTAAGCAGATGTATCATTCAAAATACAATGAGGAGGGGCGGCACAGGTGGGCGGGACGGGGCGGAAGAGAGAGAGAGAGAGAGAGAGAGAGAGAGAGAGAGAGAGAGAGAGCTCTGCAGAAATCTTTTTGATATTGTGAAGAATCTAATGCTCTAATTGTTTTAACTCATTTTATTCGTTCTATTTTTAATAAAATGGAGGGTCTACTTTAAGAAGTCGGGCTTAAAATTGTTGAGCCATCTGGTGTCACTCTCCCAGAGAGCAAAAGTCTTAGAGACAATTAAAAACAGCGAGGAGAAGGGAGGGAGGCAATGCAGTAACATTATATGTTCCAGTACAGGAAAGATGAGAGACAGGAAGAAGCTGGCTGTGCTGGAAGACTGCTGAGGATCAGAGCCCAGAAACTTAGGGGCGGGGGACGCGCTGGAAGCATTTTGCTCCCAAACACACTTTTTAACTCTTTAATGGTCAAGTGTAAGCAGGCATTCATAGAGTCAAAGCTATACAGATTGCCTACAGCAGTCTTTGGATGGGAGTAAGTCAAATATAGGGCAATTGATTCAGACCTGGATTTCATCAGTACAGCCCAGGCGTCTACCCACCACCTCCCAGGGGCACTATCCTTCCGTTTAGTATTTCCTGACTTCTGCCACTTAGGTAGAAGCCACGTCTCGGGAGCCCATCCCTGCGCCCTCAATGTCGGCCCCCACCCAGCACAGGCTATGTGACCTTGAGGAATCCCTCATCCATCAGGCTTACCCTGAGGATAAACTAGTTAATATTTGTGAAGTATTTGGAATAGTGCTTGGCACAAAGCAAGAAGTACGTTAAATAAAGCAGTTTTTTCAGCCTCGTCCAAATACTGTTTTTCCAATTCCTTTTCTATAAACCTTTACATTTATTTAACTGTAGTTATTGTGAAAGGAAACTTTATATCACTATTGAAAATAGAAAAACATGTTATACAAAGAAAGAAACTAAAAATAAAAACCATGAAAACAGTGTTATTAAATTCTAGCTATATTCTGTGCCCTGTGTCAGCCTCTGAGCCTGAGGCCCCCTTTCTTTCTGTTCAAAATTGAGATTAGCCAATGCTTGAGCGTGAAGATACAGTGGCACCAAAATAAAACTTTCTCTTTGCTGTAATCACAAGGATCAAGGAAGGTAGAGAGTATGTAACAATTTTCTGATTATAAGGTTCAATAATATTCAGTGTCACCTAAAATAATCTCAGGGCCATATCTTGTGGGCATGTGTCCCCTATTATGGGGAACATTCAAGCACACACACACGCACATGCACACGTATTTGGGAAATGGAGATTTAACCTCACATTTCTCCTGCATTGGCCGTTTGTAAGTTCCTTCACCACTCCCAGCTCTGTGGGAAGCACACCTTGCTGGCCGTCACTTGGGTTTCCCAGACACTCTCCTCAGCTGGATGTTACTTTCTCTCCATGGGCACAGGGGGAAAAGTCAAAGGCTGCTGCGGAGCAGGCTGCAATGCTCTTTACCGTGCTGTCCCTCTCTTCCCCACTGCATTGCCACCGAGGCTGGGGAATATCAGACTCTACCGAGGGGTTGGAGGTAACTTGAGGGAATCGCAACATAGATTCATCTCACATAGATTTAAAGGGATGTGGAAACCGTGACTTTCCCCCAAGGTCCTGGGAGAAAGCACCCACACAATTAATTTTCTTTCGAAGAGATGTCCCTATGGGCATCTTTTCTTCCCCTACCAACTCCCAGTTCCTGTCTTGACTCTGCTCTTCTCAGTTTGTCTCTCTCGGACCAACCCATCCACCCACCCACTACTCTTCTAACTTCCCCTGTATGAAATTCTTCCTTCTTTCCATGACATTTAACTGACTATTCACAGGAATCGGTTTTATCCCAGGGTCTGTTCATGTCCTTTGCCCACAAGGGCCATTTTTTCAGGTCTAAGTTATTTAGTTGAGGTTAACATCTTTGGGGGCTTCCACAGGACAGTCTTTGATGGAAGCTGATCTCCAGGTTCTGCAGAGCAGAGGAACTTTGCTGTTCTAATGCCCACTGACTGGCCCTGCTACCCAATGTCCACTGAATGTTGGGGCGAGAAAGATAAATCTGGGAAGCTGACGGGGCTATGGCCAGACAACCTGAAAGTGGCTTCCATCACTTCAGCCCACGTCCTGCTGGTCAGCACTCAGTCACAAAGCCCCAACTCAGCCACAGGTTGGGTGCCAAGAAAGAGGAAGAGGAGGGACAAACACATAGTACTGTCTGTTTCTTTGTACTAGTTTGTCCAAAAGCGGGATGATGATTCTTCTGCTCCTGTCATTGAAATAAGGACCCTAGATTATTAGCCTGACAAATCTGATGATTGATTAATTATGAAACAGTTCTGGGAGCTTTGCCTAACACACATAACAGGACCAGCTCAAGGGAATAGAATCTCCCGTGAGCTCTCACTCCATGCCCAGAAGCTGGTGTCATTACATGTCATCGAAGTTTGATTTCAAAACCCTTCCTTTTGGGCAAGAGCTCTTCTAACTAATTACGTTTAAGCTGCAGTGACAAGTCATTTGCAATGGGGAACGTGTACTTCTGGAGTTACTTCAGAGCGTTGTCTTTTGCTTATTTACTTTCTGGATCATTTTATTAGAAATCAGTTTTAAGAAATACAAATAACATCTTTTTTCCCCATTAAAATATTCATTTTTTTTTCGTAAAAATTTTCATTAAAATTAAAAATAAAAAATGTGAATAAGAGAAAGAGGAAACTCGGATACCACCATCTGTGGAGCCTTTTCTCTCTTGCTTTTTCTCTCTGCCATGTCTTCCTGCTGAACCTCTAGGAAGGTTGAGTTGGGGGTGCGGGCGCTAATGAGTTAAGGATAAAAGGCAGAAATGCAGATTGAGCTTTATTCATTTGTGGCGAAAAATAGGAACATGTCCTTTGTATTCTGATATTACAAATCAACTACTTTGATTTTCCTTTAGGACTCTGTAGAGTTACATGATGCTGTCTGAGTAAAGAGGAAGTTTCTAT
Organism: Pteropus medius; assembly: GCF_902729225.1. Lineage (NCBI taxonomy): Eukaryota > Metazoa > Chordata > Mammalia > Chiroptera > Pteropodidae > Pteropus > Pteropus medius. The sequence continues at coordinate 3,819,162 of NW_024354502.1, read as the reverse complement.
TTCCAGAAGTGATACTGAGAGAAGATTTTTTTTCCTCTAGTGGGTCTTTTATCCAGAGAACACAAACCTTCTGGGGATGAGTGAAAGGAAAGCAAGCTTTAGTGCCACCTCCTAGCCACCCTAGGAGCCACACAGGGCAGATTCAGGGTCACAGCTCTCAACGTCCCAGAGCCAGCGTGGTCCACCCTGATGCTGGGCCTTGGCTGGGCAGCCTAGGGGTCCTTGGGGAGCTGGCTCTGCCTGGTCCTGGGGAGATGCATTTCCTCCCTCAGATCCCAGCAGCAAAATTACCAGCAATGACGTGGACATGGACGATGGGTCCTGTTACCTCAATTGCATCAGAGAGTCACAGGCTCCCTTCTTCGGGGGCCTATTGTGCATATTCATGAATGTCACCCATGGCTGTGGCTGCGAGGCATTTTGCATCATGTTGCTAAAAGCTAATCACTGTTTTATACCTTTTCAGTCACTACTTTTGTACCTAAATTCAAAGTATTGCCATTATAATTAAATTATATCATCCTTCTTTTAATTTAAGGCCTACAGATTTCAACTACTTTAGGGGCTCCTTTGGGGACCAAAGGAAGAAAATCTTATGAGAATGCGATATTTGCTTAAAGGACATTGGGCTCCTGAGGGCCTTGGACCCTGACCAGTTTAACCACACACTGCATTTTTTTCTTTTTTTTCAAAGCTTTTAATGATCAAGAATGTTATTTTTGGACTTATTTTTTTTTTTTTAGAAGTTGTAGGTTCATAGCAAAACTGAGTAGAAGGTACAGAGATGTCCCATATAACCTTTGCCCCCACACAGGCATAGCCTTCCCCATAATCATCATCTCCCACCAGAGTGGTGCATTTGTTACCACTGATGAACCTACAATGATTGACATATTATAATCTCCCGAAGTCTACTATTTGCATTAGGGTTCGCTCTTGGTATTACACATTCAATGGCTTTGGACAAATGTATAATGACATAAACTAGCAGCCCTTGAAAGGACAAATGGGTGTGATTAGTGAAGAATGGGGTTAGGGTTGGAACCAAGTGGAGATATGCTTATGTGGCTGGGTATGGAGGTTCTGATCTCTCGGGGTTCATGTCTGGTTCATTCATTCATTTACTCACTCAATGAATATTTATGCAGCACCCGCTATATGGCTAGATGAACACAGCATTGAACAAGATAGGCAAAGTGTCTTCATAGAACTCATAAAGTGAGAGGCTCAAACAATAAATAAAATAAATAGGAAAATTTCATATATAAAGGAAATAAAATAGGTGTTACAGAAAAGACAGGGAAGAGTGATCAAAGAAGGTTTTCTAAAAAGACATTTGAGCCGAGTTAGGAAGAAAGAGAAAGAATGAGCCACGGTACAAAGTCACGGGAAGGACTCACCAGGAAGAGGATTAGCAAGTGCAGGCGGAGCTGTGCGGCCGATATCGTCACCTCTGGTGTCTCGCAGGGCCCGGCTCTTGGGAAGTGCTCCAGGAGGGCTGGACTGGCTCTGAGGAAGGACACAGGGCAGACAAGCCTTGTCATGCATGACACAGCCTCGGGTGACCCAGGGCATCAGCTGGAGCAAGACATGACATTTAAGGGGTCTCAGGCACTTAACACAGGGCGTATAAATAAATATTGAGTGGTATTTGTTGAATAAAGGAAGGCGAGGCAGGCAGTTGGAGACATTCGGTGGCGCAAAATGATGAGTGATTCAGATTCAAGACGTTCAGGTCCTTTCACACACTGAGTCGTGTTTTCACTGAACGCACGTTTATTGAGCTCCTATGAGATGCATGCCCTGGGTAAGGCAGAGCGGCCTTCGGGATGTGAGAGCTGTATGAGTTACTTGAGGTCCAAATCACTAAAGTGCTGTGTGAGTGCTCTGATGCAGCCTCTGCCTGGGTACTCCGTGGTGTCATACGATGCATGTGCTGTCCTGCAGATAAGCATTGTTGTGCCCTGGGCACGTGTGTCAGGGAAGATAAAATGTATTATCCCTTTAAAGTGTTCTCCAGTCTTGGAATGGAGGCATGATTATCCTTGCTGTGTGGATTAGGACACTGAGGCAGCAAGAGACATGCTCCTGACAGCAAAGGTAGTAAGGGATGGATCCCAGACCCACACGGGGGCCCCTGCTCCACGGCCAGAGCTCTCTCGTGGGCCACACGGCATGGCCGGAGTGGTGGCAGAAGAAGGACAGAGAGAAGGGAAAGGCAGAGGCAGATCTGCTCCAATCCACTGTGAGGGCTGTTCCGGCTCTGTGGAGAATGATGGAAGTTGTCTCAGCTTTTCTTGGCCATGGGATCCTTGATTGCCATTAATTATGTGTGTATCCATCAGGGTCCCAGTAGGAAACAGATGGCATGCTGGCGATGTGTGATCTGAAGAGATGTTTAGTAAAGGAATTATTTATAAAGACACAGGCAGGGTGTGGGGAACCCCAAGGCTTAACGCAGGCCCTCTGGTGCTGGTAAGGGTTCTGAGAGGATTTGGGGGAGCTATAACAGCCTAGAGACGGAGAGAGTCTCCTGACAGAAGCTGTGGCCCTCGGAATAAGGACACGCAGCCCCTCGTGACCCCATAGGGAAGCGGCTGGGGGAATACGCGCTCTGGCCTGACCTTTCTGTCTTCGTCCTCCCCATCCCTGCTCCACTGTCCCAAGTGCTGTGGTCGCTTTCCCTGAGTCCAGAGTCTAGGCAATGTAGTGGGTTAAACGACTCCCTCCAAAACTTCATGTCTACCTGGAACCACAGAATATGAGCTTATTTGACAATAGAGTCTTTGCAGATATAATTAGTATTCATACTGGATTAAGATGGGCCCTAAGTCCAATGAGAATCCCTTATAAGAGACAGAAAAGGTCATAGTAACCCCCCCAATATCTCTGTTCAGACTGTTTGAATTTTCCCATCTGAAAAATTGAGTCAGTCTTCTCTTCCTCGTGAGGCAATGGGTGGAAAGTGCTGGGCCTGCCAGTAACATGATGATGGAGACCGGCGTCCAATGTCTAAAGACTGATAAGTTGTAGATCAAGCTACAAACCACTCAGTAAAATATGTTATAGCTTCACACCTTGACACATTTGCCTTCATCATGACAACGGCAAAGTACCTGTGTAAAGCGATCGTTTTTATGGGACTGAAAGTTGGCCCAGTATCAATGACAGCTGAATCTAATGAGTTACGTTTCCAGGTGTTCTGTTGACAGGCCAGCCATGTTTGCATGAATAATTAAGGTAAGAAAACATAGCTCATAGCAAGATATTTACTCACTCAATAACATTTAGTTTTCTTGACTTCATGTCAGCAAACTCACTACCTTTATTGTTATAATCGAGACTTTTACGTAATTCATGTTCTGGTGATAGTAAAACAGGAGTTGGCAAACTTTCTTTAAAGGGTCAAATAATGAATATTTTAGGCTTTATGAGCCATTTGTCTTATCTAGTTGACTCTGCTGTCGGAGCAGGAAAGGAGCCGTGGACACAACACACACAAATGAACTGACTCTGTTCCAGCGAAACTTTACAAAACCAGGTGGAGGACTGGACCTGGCTGGCAGGTCATTACTGGTAAATGCCTGTAAAAGATTTTTAAAAATTAAATGCAATCGTATTCAAAATATATAAATGTGAATCTACTTTAGTCAAAATGTAATTTAAAGAGCATAAAAAAGAAAAAGAAAAAACAATGTTTTCATGTTTACAAGAGAAATTTTGCTTATAAAATATCCAAAACTATTAAAATTAAAAAGCAGAATAAAGTATAAAGTATAATTAATGATTATCCAAATTTGAAGTCAAAATTTTGTAAGTAAAGATGAAAATTCTAATTTAGTTTTTTTGAAAATGGAATTATATCTTATTATTAAATGTCTGTATTAAAAGGAAATAGTTAAGAAAACAAAATCCTTACATGTGCTGCCTACAAGAGACTCACACAGACCGAAAGTAAAGGGATGGAAAAAGATATTTCATGAAAATGGAAACAAACAAACAAAAGCTGGGGTAGCAATATTTATACCAGAGCAAATAGACTTTAAAACAAAGGCCAAAACAAGAGACAATGAAGGACCCAATAATCCCACTTCTGGGTATTTATTGAAAGAAACCTAAAACACTACTTCGAAGAGACATGTGAATCCATATCTTTGCTGCAGTGTTTATGACAGCCAAGGTATCAAGGTGACCTGGGGTGTCCATCAGGGGAGGAATGGATAAGAAAGAGGTGGTGCATACGTACAATAGAATATTACTCAGCAACAATAAAAAAGAATGAAATCTTGCCATCTGCAACAACACGGATGGACCTACAGGGTATTGTGCTGAGTAGAGTAGGTCAGATAGAGAAAGACAAATGCCATATGATTTCACTTACATGTGGAATCTAAAGAACAAAATGAATAAAACAGAAACAAACTCATAGAGACGGAGAACATTTTGATGGTTATCAGATGGGAGAGGGGTTGAACAAAGGGGAAGGGATTAAGAAGTACAAATCGGTAGTTACAAAATAGTCATAGAGATGTAAAAGTACAGCATAGGGAATATAGTCAATAATATTGTATTAACTATGTACAGTGTCGGATGGGTACTAGATTTATCGAAGTGATCACTTTGTAAGTTATATAAATGTCTAATCACTATGTTGTACACCTGAAACTAATATAATAGGGTGTACCAACTGTAACTGAAAACCATTTTTAAAATTATTTAAAATAAAACAGGAAACTCTTGGCAATTTTAGCATTCAAGATCTAGTTGTAATGTAAAGAATCAGCATAATGTGTCAGGCATATGGAGTCTACACTTAAATATATACAAATCTAATGGGCATTGTGGATTGTTTCATCTTGCAAAATGTTCCCTAGGAGCCATGTGCAGCTGTTGGTACTATTGCACCAATCAGCAAGGACCCCTGGAATGGCAAATTATAGCACAGGGAGAAGCAAGACAGGGATTCCGGGCACTGCTGGGAAATGATACATTGCGCAAGAGCCTCATGTTCTCTGAGAGGAAAGATTTGACAACTTAATTAACTTATCTTTTCTCCGACCTAAGCACTTCTGCCACTCAAATTCTCCCCACACTCTAAAGCAGTGACCTTCCCTGATGCAGGCAGTGATAACACAGAACACGGAGGCTCGAAACGAATGCAGTCGCCTTAGGTTTCAAGAAGGTAGAGTGGTAGATGTGTGGAAGTGCTGCCCTGAGGCCTGATGTGATCAGCGTAAGAGGATGTTTAGGTGTACGAGTCTTGCTGTGTCAGCACTGGGTCCTGGGTTCTGACTGACAGGCATCTAGGTATTCTTGAATAAAGTCAGTGTGTGTGTGTGTGTGTGGCTAAGCACACGTCCCAGGGAAAGTTGCTTCTTACTTGAGTCAACAGGCAAGGTTGGAAACCACTTAGCACCAGCTTGAAACATAATAATCCCACAGCCAATCCAATCCACACTTGCACATCCATGAGCTCCCTTCCCTTCCAATAAGATATGGGTGGGTGGAATCCTGGGCAAGCTACTACTTATAAGAGCCAAATTCAGCAGAGAAATGTGGATGGAGTACTCCTAGGTCAAGAGGGAAAGCCTACCTCTAAAACATTTTAAAGTGGAGCAACCGCTTCTGAAAACTACAGGAGGTATTTGGAGCAATAATGACTATTTCAGCATAAACAAGGTACCTGATAAGGCGGTGAGCTCTCAGACACTGTAAGCTGAGCAGACAATAACTATCGAGTTAGGGATGACCTGGATGGGGAGTCTTCCATTGGTATGTGGTGTGTCTAACCAGGCTTTGAGAACTCACCCCACTCTGAGATTCCAGGAGTATAAGATAAAGTGTCTGAAGTAGCAAACGGCAAACAGAGAAACAAAAATGAAGAAGTCATTGGTATCTTGGTGTGCTGGCTTCAGCTTATACTGGTTTGCAAGAGTTAATTGTTAAGCATTCAGGAAATTTATGAGCAGATGGTTAATGCATTGGTAGATTGAAATCAGCCTTGTGGGAGTGTTTACACCATCAAAATTGGTAGACACTGCTACAACTCAGGGCTCTTTCATTTTTCTCTGGAGAGCTGGTTTACCAGCACACTCCAGAATATGTAGTCAGTTCAGACAGTGAATTTTATTTTAGCTAAGATCTATACACCTAACTCAGCAGAAGAATATAGGAACTTGAAAGAAGACTACTACATATATTGTGATTTATAGTAAGCAACATTTATTTCTTTGTCTTAGTTCCTAGCACAGAGCCTCTAAAACCTTTGTAATTTCCTAAGCAATGAGAGATATAAAGGGTGCCTTTTGTTATGTTAATAAGGTGACTATAAGGAAGCCCTGAGGTCACCTAAATATATGCCCCTGGTTGCCAGAGGAGCAACCTTGTGATTAGAGGGTTGGAACTTTCAGTCCCATCTCCCACCTCCTCCAACCTCCAGAGAGGGAAGAGCTGGAGGTCGATTCAATCACCAATGGCCAATGATTTCATTAATCATGCCTATGTCATCATCCTCCAGAAAAACCAAAATGACATGGTTTGGAATACTTCCAGATTGGTGAACACATGGAGATTTGAGGAGAGAGGCATACTTGGAGAGAGCATGGACGTTTCATGCCCTTTCCCCATACTTTTACCTATGCATCTCTTCCATCTGGATGTTCACCTGTATCCTTTATCATATCCTTTTGTAATAAACTGGTAAACAGTAAGCAAATTGTTTCCTGAGTCCTATGAGCAGCTCTATTTATCTATTTATAGCAGTCAATCAGAAGCACATGTAGCAACCTGGACTCGTGATTGGCATTTGAAGTGGCAGGCAGAGGTGTGTGTGTCTTGTAGGACTGAGCCCTTAATCCATGGATCTGATGCTATCTCCAGAGAGATAGTGTCAGAATTGAGTTGAACTGTAAGATACCCATCTGGTGTCGGAGAATTTCTAGGTAGCATAGAAAAAACAGACATATTAAAATTGGTGTCAGAATTATAGCATTCCACAAAAAGCGTTTGTCTAGACTGTTCAACTCCTCTATGGTAGCATGAAAGTAGCCATTGATGATATATAAATGAGTGGGTGTGAGTCTGTTCCAATAAAACTTTATTTACAAAAGCCTACAGTGGGCTGGATTTGGCTTGCACTCTGTAGTTTGCCAAACTTTGGACTAAATTATAAAGTTTGCTGCGTTAACCTAAAAATAAAAAGTCAAAGAGAGGCATCAAGAATTTATTTGAGATCCAAAAGAACTGCACTTTTGGGAAACATCGATTCAGGCAGAAACCCCAAAAGTATTCCAATTATAGGGCGAAGGCAAGGGGATTTTATGAGAAAGGAAAGGGAAATAATTACATGAATAGAAGGAAGGGATTTCTATGAGTGCTAATAAGCTAAGATACTCTTTAGCTATACAGGGCTGGTTACTGATTTAAAGAATGTCTTTCATTAACGTCCTTGTGGTCAGGAGGTCTGGTTTCCTGTTAGCTTCACAAACAGCTGTTTGTAAAGAGTTCTGTGTTTACAAACACGCTGTTCTGGCCCACCCTAAGGTTTTTTTGCCCAGTTCAAACATTCCAAAGGTTCAAGGAGTAAGACGTACAAGGCAGTTGCTCTGGAATGGCTGCCCTGACTCCATTTTAAGATGGCTCCACTTATGCCGACTTTTCACAGCTATCAGCAGCACACCCTGTGTATAATGATAATGATCAGGCAACAAATAGGGGAAGGAGGGATGTTAAGAGGACACACACTCAAACACACACCGTACGTGATGCAGAAAGGAAGGCGATTTGGCACAGGGAGGGGCTACAAGCCTCATCTCATCAACCGACCACAAAGCCATAGCTGCTGATATTATTGTCCTCTTTTAAGGCTCATGCTGTGTTCCCTTTTTTGTCAGTCCAGAATTCACTTGCTCCTTGTCTTACGGGGCGGCCCAAGCCTTCATTGTGTCTAACCTTTTGGTAGTTCTTCTAGCGTGGGATTGGAGTGGTTGTCCAATAACTTTCTCACAGGGCACGATTGTATGAGAGGCACCCAGGGAGTCCCAGAGTCTTAACCATATTTTCTTCCTACCATGTCCGGGGAGTAGCAACCCCCAACTCTCTCTGAAACTCAAAGAGTAAGAAAGAAGTTCATATAATGGGCAGAGAAATAGGTCACAGATGCCCGCTACATAAGCTGGATGTTAGAGCCAGCAGTGCACATAGGAAGACGGCACCATAGCACGCACAAAGCATATACAACAAATGTGGTGAGGATCTGCTCTGTTTACATGTGGCATTTGACCAAACATATCTAAATGATATGTTTGTTTCCCCAGGAGCTGAGAACAAAACATATTTGTTTTTGTCTGAACGAAGCACATCCGCTTTGATCAGACCTAAGCACAGTCCCTGAAAAATGCATGTTTAAGGACAATGTTATAAATGTCAACATCCAAAAACACGGGGAAATAACTCATAAAAATGGAATTCGCATGAAATAAGAGGACAATAGTTTCCAATGAGCAAATAATGTGTGTAAGAAACAAGTACTATTTGAGGAAACTGGTTTGTGACTAGATGGTGATGCAGGTGATTATAATCCTCACTTGGGCATGTGGAGACTGGGTGTTTCTCTCTTTCTCTTCTTGTGAAGTTCTTGCAAAATACTCTGCAGTCAGGAGTGGTATTGGAGCAGAGCCAAAGCAAATGTAGTGCTCTTGCTTCTCCTTGGATGATGACTTACTTAAGAGCTTAAACTTTTTAAATGAATAGAACTTTAGAAAATAGTTTGTTTCCTCACTAGATAAGGCCTTTGGTGAGAAGCAGGTCCTATCAGCACTAATAAAAGGTCAAGTCTAGATGTAGAAGGGGAAAATATTACCACAGAGGAGTTGGTTTCTATCGGTAAGTTTAAGTGCTGGTTAAATTAAATTAAACTAAGTTCAAGTCAACAGATTTTTTTGATTATTTACAAAGTGTAAGATATGATATTGGCACAGACGTGAGTAAGAATTAGTTTTTGCCCCCAAATCACTAATAATCTAGTGAAGTCCTATAGGTACTATAGGTAGAGGCATCAAATAACATGTTTAAAAGAGGACAAAGGAGGAGGAGATGGATTTCAACTCAGAAAATCAATATAAACTTCACAGAGAAGGAACTATTTGAGAGACAATGGTTTTGATAGAAGTATATGGGGAAGTACATTTCTAGTGGTGAGAATATAAAACAAAGGCTGTAAACTCAAATGTCTAAGGAGTCTGGCACATCACAATAATGAGTGAAGCCAGATGGATGTAAGACAATAGGGAATAGTGGGGCCTGTGACCAACTGGAGAGGGTATACCCCATTTAAAGGGATCAGCCATTTTCAGGTTCAGGTGACTGTTATCTTTTTCAAGAACGTTGGAAATCTTAAGTGTTACCAATGGATTAGGTAAAACAACCACCACCATAACATCATGTGATCTAAATCCATCCAAATTCAATCTGAAGACAGATTTACGTAAAGACGTCAAGGGAGAAAGATACAGACCATGCTTGGGGAAAGAGTACTGCTGGAGTGTATGTGGATGTGAGTGGTGATGAGTGGAAGCAACAAGACAAAGAGATGGATAGAGCTGGATCCCCCGAGACCTGAGTACCACACTCTGAAGGAGTTCAGACCTTATTCTGTGGGCAGTGAGGAACCTGTGATCATGGAGATGATTTGTTGAAAACTCTGTTTCAGAAAGAATTCTCTGCTTGCTTATAAAGCTTGTTGAGTGAAGGCAGGGAGAGGTGTTAGGAGGATCCAGGGTGAGAACTGACGAGGGTCTGAACATAGACTAAAGGAGATTGGTGAGATGTATTAACAGTCAGAAAATACCCATGGTTGGCTAAACATATAGGTTGCTTTTTTATTTCTTCAAAGGTCGATTTAGGAAACTGATGTCCAAGGCCCAGACAGAGCACAGGGCAAATGAAAAGCTAAACTTCAGCTTTTCTTCTGTCGAATGGTGACAATAACTGTCCTGTCAACTCAGAATGCTGTAGCAACCAACAGAAGCAAAGAGAGGTCACCTCTTAAAGGACTGTATCTATGGAAGTGATTTTTATTGGTGTTATTATAGCCAGCTCTGGGATTCCACATCAGTTAGGACTTCATAAACATATGGAGTCATGAAAAATTATTATAAAACGACATCTTAAAAAGATTTATATGAATCAATAGCAGCATCTGGAAAGGAATAATTTACCCTGTTGATGTGAGCAGTGCCAATCACAGCACATGCTGTGGCTCAGAGCTCCTTCTAAGTAAAACATACCCACCCATTACCTTAGCTGAGGGCTCAGTCCAAGGCAACCGCATTTGACACCTCGAGCCATGTCTCACCCAGCAGCAGCAAACTCATTTTCTGATCAGCAGTCTACGATGTACTCTTGTGTTAAAAAGACACTTCCAAATGGGAATAATAGTAATCAGCTGAGCCGAGATGTGACTTCTACAGAGAATTTGAGTGAGGAACTAAAGAGAAAAGCATTTCAATCTATGGCATGAGGATGACAGAACATGCCAGACCACTGAGGAGAAGATCATACGCTAGTAAAATGGTAAAAGGAAGATTAGGTAAGATGGTACATCACTCGGCAGAAGATCTAGGACCTTTTGAATCCAGCATTGCTGGGGTTGCTTTAGGTCAAGAACCATCTTTCAGACCTAGTCTCCACGAGGCAGTGACAACTTCTGTTATTTTGTTCAATATAATTCTATTCAGTGGGAATTGTTAAAATAATCTTCAGCACTCACTTGAGTTAGCTCTTTCTTGTAATCAAAAGAGTCCGATAAAACACTGTCCTTATTCATCTGAAATAAGAATAACCTTTTCTGAGGTGTTTAAATTTAAAACAAAAGTCATCTAAAATCTCCTTAAATGTCTTCCAGTGAGGAAAAAGGAGGGGTTAAGTTAGATGGCATGCAACTAGGTGACTCAGGGGTTTAGATCAAATAATTAAAAATATACTGTATTTCAAATCCCACATATACAGAAGGGCCATTGCTTTAAAAAAGGAAGATGTTTTATGACTAGTCAAGTCGATGACAGTGAGGAAAAAGTTGAATTAATTCATGAAATTGATGGTGGAGTAGAATAATCATGGGTTTCAGAGTCAGAAGCCTTAACTTGAAGTTCAGGCCCTGTGACTTCTTGGATAGATGGGCATTGAGGTCTCAGGTAAGTCACTCAGCCCTGCAGAACCCCAGGTGTTGAAAAATGGAGATGTGATGGTGACGACGACGATGATGATGGTGATGGTGAAAGAAATCCACGAGAAAATGCACGTGACATTTCTCATAGACCAATCTATATCGTGTATTATTATGTAATAAAAGTGTTTGGAATGGAAAAGCTTAAGGTGACAATGTTGCAAAGCAATAGCGATTATACACAGGAGAAGGAAATTGACTAATTTTAGACAAATAACTAGTGAAAAGTTGATACTCCTATTGGACTTTGCATGATAGTTACGTAATAAAGGGGTGTGGGGCCTTAACTTTTGAAAAGAAACAACTATATGATGACAATAATAATGAAACTTATAAAATCACAGCACTGAACTCTCCAGTGGCACAGGCATGATATTCACTATCTCACATCCTCCTATAGCCATGTTATTATCCGTTTTACCTGTGAGGAAACCAAGGCTCAGAGAGATTAAGAAGCTTGATCAAAATCAAACAGCTAGGGATTTGAACCCAGGTCTTTCTGGCTCTGCATTCTGTGCCCGTCTTTCTGTTGGTCGTTAGCTCATCCTAGAATGCTGAAACAGAGGGGTTGCAATGATCCATGGAGGTTGCTTAGTTGAGACCCTTCTTTTGAGAGAAAAGGAAACTAAGGCCCATAGCAGCAAAGTGGCCCGTCCATGGGCATGCAGCTAGTTAGGTGTTAGGTTCTCAAACTCAGGGCCCTGACTCTCAGAGCAGAGGCCATATCTCCACTAGGCTGCTTCTCTGGTGTGCAGCTGTTTTAATTTCCACGTACTCCTGCAAACAGGCTGTTGGGTTCATTCCAGAGAATTACAGGACAAACTTACCCTTCCCGAGGGAACAGCTGGCATGTGCGCTGTGACATCTGTTTTGTAGCACACCCTGGGTTTATGGTGGCTTGCCTCTGGCTTCTACTGACCATGGGGAAGCTGCTTGGAATGGAGTGGACAAATAAGGGAGTTCACTGAAAATCAATCGCTAGACTCATGAACGGTACATGGAACATCACCTAGGTGGAAGCTGGGATGACACAACAGCCAGCCTTTATGGAGTGCTCATCATATATCGAGGTCCTTTAATTTGCATAATTAAGCTACAAGTTGTGGATTAAACCTGTTTAACAAGTGAGGAAATTGAGACCCAAGTACCTCAAGAAAATTATCAATGTAAAAAAAAAGCTTAATAAGTACTGGAGCCTGGTGACAGCCTTCATATGTTTGGTATCTTTGATACCAAAGCTGACACTTGTAACCACCACACACCCCCGCACTGCACCTATAGAGCTTTGCGCCTATGGAGTGCAGAGTGGTTGTGTGACAAATGCAAAGTCTTTGCCCTCATGAAATTTATAATCTACTATAGGACACACACATGTGCATGAAGATGATTAATTACAGTACTTGGTATCTCAGAGAGAACATTGACTTTTTTCTACCAGGCAGTCTTATAAGAGATTTATGAGAATCATTTTTAATTTCTCAATGTGGCTATGCAGTGATTTTTTATCACTATTTTACAGATGAGGAAACTGGGACTCAGAGAGGTGAAGCAAATTGCTAAGCTTTCTGTAGTTGTTAAGTATTGGCATCTTGATTCAGTTCACGATTGTAGTCTCTGTGGTCAAGTTAAAAAAAAAAAATTCAGAGTTCCGGTCAAGATGGCGGAGTAGGTAAATGTTTTGCCAGCCTCCTCTCACAATCACATCAGAATTACATCACTGGGAGCGGCCTGAAGTCTGGCTGAACGGAAGTCTTACAATTGGGGACACACAGAAGAAGACACCTTGAGACTGGTAGGAGGGGCAGAGATGTGGAATGGGCTGGTTAAGAATATGATGGTTGAAAATTGGATGGGAAATCTTGGCTGCAGAGGTCCCCGTGGAGGAGCATGGGTCCCCAGCTCCACACCGGGCTTCCCAGTCCAGGCTTTCAGTGCTGGGAAGATAAGTTTCCACTACTCTGGCTGTGAAAACCAGTGGAGATTGTGGCTGAGTGACGGAGGGCTGCGGGACTCTCAAATGTTTCTCTTAAAGGGCCCGCATGTGAACTTTCTTAGTGATGGACTCATTCGCTCAGAGTTCCAGTGCTGGGACAGCTGCTTGAAAAGCGCCAGGGACCTACGAGGAGGAACTGAATTGTCTGGCTTCAGCATGAGGGCTGGAGCGGTAGCTTTCTCCCAGACAGAAGTGCTAGCAGTATCCATTATTCCTCTGTTGAGTTCCCCCAACCTTGGTGTGCAGATGCAGGCCACTGCCATATCTGAGTCTCCATCAATCTGGTGAATACTGGTCACTCTGCCCTGGTGATTCCCTGAGACCCCACCCCTCCCAAAAACGAGCCCACCCAAGCCACTTCTAGTGTTTTTTCCATACAAATGGCCTGTCTTGGCTCATGCTGAAGACTTTCCTAAAATCTCTCAAAGGTTCAGAAAACCTAAACAAGCAGCATCTGACCTCAGCATGCCCCCTGCCTTTTGCTGAGCAGCCTCAAGACCAACACCAGCAGCAGCTAGCCTCAGTTTGCAGCTTGGCCTCTTGAGGCACATCCAATCTCAGCATGTGTGGCAGCTATCTGCGATTGCTTGGTGGCTCATGCCAGGTGGCCCCGGTTAGGGTACAGGCTGTGGCTGAACTTGGCCTGTGGTGGGGCCCCTCCCAAGAGGCCCTGGTCTGCATGCCTGTTGGCTGGCTTAGGTCTGAGCCAGAGCACCACCCGGGGCCACATCCAAAAATGACACACCCAAAGGGCAGACTGGACAGGCACCAGAGCCCTACTAAAGCTAATCCTTCTCTGTAGGGTCAGGTCCTGAACAGCAGCTCCTCCATTGGTCATGGCCAGTCCTCACAACCAATCATCCTGAGGGTCAATCCCTCCACTGATGTGCAAGCAGCAGCCAAGTTTCCATTATAACAGGAAGGCACACACAACCCACACAAAGGACACCTTTGGGGCACTCAGCTCAGGTGACCAGGGAGACTATGCCACTGGGCCCCACAGGACACCAACTCTATAATGCCACTCTACTAAGACCAGGAGACATAGCAGCCCTACCCAATACATAGAAACAAACACAGAGAGTTAGCCAAAATGGGGAGACAAAGAACCATGCCCCAAATGAAGGAACAGAACTAGGCTTCAGAAAAAGAACTAAACAAAATGGAGATAAACAATCTACTGGATGCAGAGTTCAAATCACTGGTTATTAGGATGCTCAGTGAACTTAGGAGAAGAATAGATGAACTCAGTGAACACTTTAACACAAAGACAGAAAAAATAAAAATGGAGCTAGAAAACGTAAAAACATAAAAAAGAACCATAAGAAGTAAAAAATACAATAATTGAAATGAAGAATACATGAGGAAATCAACCATAGATTAGATGGAGCAGAGGATAGAATCAGCGATTTAGAAGTAAGGTAGCAGAAAACACACAATCAGAACAGCAATAAGACAAAAGAATCCCCCCCCAAAATGATAGTTTCAGGGGCCTCTGGGACAACATCAAAAATACTAGAATTTGCATCCTAGAGATACCAGAAACAGAATAGAGAGAGCAAGGAATTGAAAACATATTTGAAGAAATAATCATGGAAAACTTCCCTAACCTGGCAAAAGAAATAGACATACAAGCCCAGGAAGTGCAGAGAGTCCCAAACAAAATAAACCCAAAGAGGCCCACACCAAGACACATGATAATTAAAATGCCAAAGTTTTAAGATATAGAATCTCAAAAGCAGCAAGAGAATAGTGGTTAGTTACCTACAAGGGAGCTCCCAAAAACTGTCAGCTGACTTTTCAATAGGAACTTTGCAGGCCAGTAGAGATTGGCAGGAAATAGTCAAAGTAATGAAAAGCGAGTACCTACAACCAAGGTTATTCTACCTAGCAAATTCTATCATTTAGAATTGAAGGACAGATAAAGAGTTTCTCAGACAAGAAAGAGCGAAAGGATTTCATCACCACCAAGTCAGTATTATAGGAAATGTAAGAGGTACTTCTTTAAGAAGAATAAGAGAAAAGATAAAAAATATGGGTAATAAAATGGCGATAACTACATATCTATCAACAATTACTTTAAAAGTAAATGGATTAAATGCTCCAGTAAAAAGATAGGGTGGCTGAATGGTTAAAAAAATGTGACCCTTACATATGCTGCCAACAAGAGACTCCAGATCAAAAGACACACACAGACTGAAAGTAAAGGGATGGAAAAAGATGTTTCATAAAAATGGAAACAAACAAACCAAAAAGGTGGAGTTGCAATACTTATGCCAGATAAAATAGACTTTAAAACAAAGGCTATAATAAGAGAAAGAGAAGGACCCAGTAATCTCACTTCTGAGTATTTTTTGGAAGAAACCCAAAACACTACTTCAAAGGGACATGAGAAACCATATGTTCATTGTAGCAATTATTTACAATAGTCGAGATATGGGAGCTACCTAGGTGTCCATCAATGGCGGCATGGATAAAGAAGAAGCGGAACATGTATACAATGGACTATTATCCATTCATAAAAAAAGAATGAAATCTTGCCATATGCAACAACATGGATGGACCTAGGGTATTGTGCTGAGTGAAATAAGTCAGACAAAGACAAATGCCATACGATTTCACTTACATGAGGAATCTAAAAAACAAAATAAGCAAACAGGACAGAAACAAACTTATAGATACAGAGACCATTTTCATGGTTGCCAGTTGGGACGAGGGTTGGGGGATGGGTGAAATAAAAGAAAGGGATTAAGAAGTACAAAGTGGTAGTTACCAAATGGATATGAGGAAGTAAAGTATAGCATAATACTGTATTAGGTTAATTATGTTAGTTAATACAGTAATATTAACTATGTGTAGTGTCAGATGGGTACTAGATTTATCAGGATGATCACGTTGTAAGTTATATAAATGTATAATCACTATGCTGCTGAAACTAATATATTGTATGCCAACTGTAATTTTTAAAAAATTTAAAAATTTACCCCCCACGAAAATAATCAAATGCTATGGGAATTCAAAGGGAGAAAGAAGCCTATAAAGTTGAAAGCTTGATTATACTAAATCCTTAGAACTGACTTCGGTAGCCTTTTCCTGCTGACCCTAGGGATCTAGTAGAGCAGGGCAGTGCGTGGTATCCGAGGAAGAGAATGGAGTCGGAGCCCTGGGTCTGAGACTCATCTCTTGCTCCAGGTGAACTTGGCTGCCATTGTCGCTGAAGGGAACATCTTGGCTCTTTCTTCTGTGTGCTGCTTGCTGTCACTGAATGTCACTCATAAACCTGGTTTATTTTTAAGGGATGTTTTTTATTCTATTGCTTGTCTCTAGAAGGATATCCACAGATGCTACCAAACCCCACAAAGATGGGGCAAGTTATAAAAGTTTCAGGGAAATCTCAAAGTTATTGACTTTCAGTGAAATATGAAAAGGACTAGTTCTATTTTTCTCATAGCCCCTTCATAGAGACATTTATGTTATTATCAGTAAATGTATTTATTTTTAATTTTTTAATTTTTCAGTTACAGTTGATATACAATATTATGTTAGTTTCAGATGTACAACATAATGATTAGACATGTATACATATAACTTACAAAGTAAATCATTTCTGATATTACAGAAGTGTGTTCCTTTTCTTCCTCAAAGTTCCCAAGAGAGGGAAAAGCACAGAGGTATTTTAAATTTAGCCAGTTTTATCTCCCATGTGAGTTTCCAGATCTGTTTCTTTTCTCTAGGCTTCTGGAAGAGTGAAAAGAACACTGGTCTGGCTGCCGGGCTGACTACACTGCATATTAGCTATGTGAGTTGGGCAGGTCTCCTTTTGGGGGCTCCATTTCCTCTCTCTCTCAAACCAGGGGCTGGACTAAGCCATTGGTTTCCTCACTGAGCTGTGCACACTTGGAAATGGCAGTGGGGGCTGTGGAGCGATTGCAAAGGATCTAGGAATCCATATGTCGGACAAGTCTGAAGGCTGAACAAAATCAAACCTCACATACGTCTACTATATATGTGTATGAGGATGCCGTTATAAGTAATATAAGGCAGTTTAAAGTGTTATTGAATTTTTACTAATTTTATCATTAAGTGTTTCTTGATTAAAATGTAATTTAAAATGTTATTGAATTTTTGCTAATTTTGGTCATTACGATATTCTTAATCAATGGATACTAAACATTCTGTTAATATGAGAATGATCTGAATACGTCTTTGATGTTAAGAGTGAGTCTCACAATTGCAAAGGTTGAAAATCTCAGGTTCAGGTGATTTATTGGGTTCTTTCTAGGTCTAATATTTTGGGATTCTAAACGGCAATGTTCAAAACAGCAGCTATTATCCACATGTGGCCATTAACGTTTAAATTAATTTTTAAAAATTCAGTTCCACTAGCTGGATTTCAGATGCTCAGTAGTTATATGAGTTTGTGTCTACCACATTGGTTAAGTGTAGATAATAGGATATTTTTGTCACTGCGGAAAGTTCTATTAGACAGCCCTGTTCTGGAACAACTGAATAACCTTATTAGTGTTTTTTCTCTGAGATAAGATGTTGTGTCCAGAATAACCAGACCCAACTTGAGTGCTCTTAACCAGGAGACAGTTTATTAGCCGGCGGCTGTCCTTGCAAAGGAGCAGCCTCGAAATGCCAAGATACAAGGTTTTTAAGCCCCAAATCCTATTCCTCATTCTGTCTTAAACACAAAGGTCCATCTTTCTCCTATTCACTACCTGTCAACCCACTGGTCAGGTGTGCAAGCGGGAAGTACAGAAGCAGAAAGCTTGTGTTAGAATGTTATGTTCCTATGGGTGATTGCCTATGTTCCCATGGGCAATAGCCAATGTTCCCATGGGCGATGGCCAAACAGTAATTTTCAGCTTATATACAATTGATTATTTTTTATGCCACGCAAGCAAGCAGGGTTACACAGGCTAAAATTGGCAGTTAGCATATGAGCTCATTGTTACAAGTTTTATGATTAACAGAGTGTGGTTAGGGGTTCCAGAAACTAGGCCTAAGTTATGGACTTCCTTTGTCCAGTTTCAGGTTTTAATTATTCTTTAACCCTTTCATATTTCAGCGGGCTATTACAGGTATAACTGGGAAGTGGACTTTACAGAAGTTGCTCCTGGCACTTTTGGATTTAAATATCTTCTGGTATTCATTGACACCTATTCTGGATGGACTGAGGCCTTCCCCACAAAGAAGGAAACTGCACAAGTAGTAGCTAAGAAATTAATTACAGAAATAGTGCCTCGATTTGGCTTGCCCTTATCATTGGGGTCCGACAATGGCCCGGCATTCATTGCCCAAACAAATCAAATGTTAGCTAAGGTATTAGGGATCAATTGGAAATTACATTGTATTTACAGACCTCAGAGTTCAGGACAAGTAGAAAGGATGAATAGAACACTTAAGGAAACTTTAACTAAATTTAAGCTGGAAACTGGGGAGAATTGGGTGAGCCTTCTTCCTTTTGCTTTGTTACGGGCCCAGTGTACTCCATATATTATGGGAATTTCCCCTTATGAAATAATGTTTGGGAGACCTCCCCCTTTACTCCCTAAAATTGGAATTGAAAAGGTTACAATGAGTAATAATACAAGTCTCCTTAAGTCTCTACAGGCCTTGCAACACACCCAAAATCAAGTCAAGGGCTTGATTAAAGCTGCTAGACCGACTCCGGGGACATCACAGCCTCACCCACATCATCCAGGCGATTGGGTGTGGATAAAGAAGATCCAGCCTGCTAGCCTAGAGCCCCGGTGGGATGGTCCGTTTCCAGTAACTCTAACCACACCAACAGCTGTCAAGGTTGCAGGGAAAAGACATTGGATTCACCATACCCGCCTTAAGACAGCTCAACCTCCCCCGGAGACAGAGAAATGGAAGGCAACACCCACAGAGGATCCACTCAAGATAAGACTCTCCGGGGAATAATTATAATTGGGTTAATTGTTATCAATAATGTAAAAGGGAACCCTCATCAACCTCAACAGGCTAAATGGGAATTAATTAAATCAGAAACAGGCATCCCCATATTAGTAAACCAGACTATGTACCAGCCTACATTTCATGTGGATTTGTGTGATATATTAGGAAAGAAATTTAATTTTATAAGTGATGACTTGCCTAGAGGTCCAGGAGCTAATTTTTTATCTGGCCCCTGGTATGGTTGTGGCAGGGAGGACAAAGAAAGAGGTATTCAACAAGTAGAGTTATATATGTGTCCCAGAGAAGGCCAAAGCACTTGCCATAAGCTAAACCAATATTATTGTGGCCATTGGGGTTGTGAGACCATAGCCCCTTAGGAGAACACAAACAGACCCCTTTCTGACTCTTACACGACCTAGTCAGTCTTCCTGTGCCACAGCAGGGAAATGCAATCCTGTCATTTTTACTGTCAAAAATTGGGAAGATCCATCTTGGGTGATTGGAAAAACCTGGGGATTAAGGTTGTATGTTTTTGGAACTGATCCTGGAGTGTTAATAACAATACAGAAAAAGCCTGTCAGGATGCCACCGTTAGTTCTAGGTCCTGTTAGGCCTAATGACGGAGGGTTAAACACCTTAACTCCTACACAGTCAGCAATTACTAGGAGCACTAATAATGCCAACAAAGGACATAGACCTAGACAGCCTTATAGACCCCCCAGGGATACTCCTGAATCTGTCTTGACCATGCTGAATAATGTTTATAAGTTTGCTAATGACAGTAACTCAAATGCTACAAAGGATTGTTGGTTTTGTCTGAACCCTGCCCCACCTTATTATGTAGGACTTGGTGTCATTGCTAACCTTGGCACAGATCAAACTGCTATTAGGAATGTAACATCTCCGAATGTTACTATTTGCCCTTGGGGAACCAAAAACCCATCTGTAACGTTGGGAGATTTACAAGGAAAGGGAACTTGTGTGTATACTAACACTTATAGAGTTGATAAATCTAGGTATAAGGAAAATTGTAAATCATCTATTTTAGTAAATAGCACCTCTTCTACTTATTTAGCGGCCCCTAGTGGCACTTGGTTTGCTTGTAATACTGGTTTAACTCCCTGTATTAATCTTAACTATTGGAAAAATAATACTGGATTTTGTGTGCTGGTTCATGTTATACCTCAGGTGTATATGATGAGCGGACAAGAAGGAAGACAAGCAATAGATTTGTAGGGAGGATATAACTATCCTCGGCGTAAGCGAGCAGTTCCACTGCTTGTGCCGCTCCTAGTTGGCCTAGGAGTGGCAGGATCAGCTGCAATTGGGACTGCTGCTTTGGTTACAGGGAACCAAGGTATGGCCTGGCTCACAAAGCAGATTAATGACGATTTAAGCACTCTAGAGAAATCAATTAATCATCTTGAAACATCTCTTAATTCTTTAGCTGAAGTAGTACTGCAGAATAGAAGAGGTTTAGACCTCTTATTTCTTAAGCAAGGAGGTTTGTGTGTAGCACTAGGAGAAACTTGCTGCTTTTATGTTAATCATTCTGGAATTATTAGGGATAGTTTAACATTAATTAGACAAAGAGTAAAAGACAGAAATGAGAAGTTAAAACAAGGAAGCAACTGGTATAAATCTTGGTTTAATGGAAACTCTTGGTTAACCACATTATTGTCGGCTATAGCAGGACCATTGATAATTCTGCTGTTATTACTGACCTTTGGGCCATGCTTGATCAAATGGGTTAAGAGTTTAATCCAATCCAATATAACTGGGGCAAAGATTTTAATTTTAGGAGCGTCAGCCCCGACCCATTGGCCAGAAATCCCGACTTCTGACTCGAAGATTGAGTCATTCTAAAGAAAACCAGTGGGGAATGTAATAGCCCGCTGAAATGTGAAAGGGTTAAAGAATAATTAAAACCTGAAACTGGACAAAGGAAGTCCATAACTTAGGCCTAGTTTCTGGAACCCCTAACCACACTCTGTTAATCATGAAACTTGTAACAATGAGCTCATACGCTAACTGCCAATTTTAGCCTGTGTAACCCTGCTTGCTTGCGTGGCATGAAAAATAATCAATTGTATATAAGCTGAAAATTACTGTTTGGCCATCGCCCATGGGAACATTGGCTATTGTCCATGGGAACATAGGCAATCACCCATAGGAACATAACATTCTAACACAAGCTTTCTGCTTCTGTACTTCCCGCTTGCACACCTGACCAGTGGGTTGACAGGTAGTGAATAGGAGAAAGATGGACCTTTGTGTTTAAGACAGAATGAGGAATGGGATTTGGGGCTTAAAAACCTTGTATCTTGGCATTTCGAGGCTGCTCCTTTGCAAGGACAGCCGCCGGCTAATAAACTGTCTCCTGGTTAAGAGCACTCAAGTTGGGTCTGGTTATTCTGGACACAACAATCTGTATCTGGGGTCCCGATTCTGGCTCCGGCCAGAATCTGGTATTTTTCAGTTAATGGTCATTGGTTCCCGTTAGTCAACAACACGGTGCAGTGAAGGGGGTAGATACTTTATTGAGTATAAATAGCTGAATCGTGATAAAGCACAGCTATGAGAACAGCAAGGCTGTGGAGTGGCTCAGTAGAGCTTCAGGTCAGTCATGAAGCATCATGGCTGTGGGAAAGCATGGCTGTAAGGAGGGCCTAAAGCGAGGTGACTCTGGGGCCTATTCCCTCTAAAGCGAGAGCTCAGCTCTTCGAGCTCCGATGTCATCAGATGCTTTGTTCCGCTCTCGCAAGACAATTTCAGCTTCAGTCCTGGAGACAGGCAGGTCAGTGAAAGCTTCTCCCTGAAGTGTGGTTTACATGAAGTACCCCTTGGTAGAAATGGCTGCTAGGCTCTTTTTTAAAATTTGAGCCCAGATAAGCACCAGGAACCCTTCTTATTAGGCAATTTTTTTTTCTCAATGTTTACATGTCATGTGTTATATGAGGGGCACAGGGGCTCCTGAGGTTGGGAGCTAGGGGATACACCCTCCTAAGAGAGATGTCTCAGTTTTTGCTCCAGGCAGCTTGAAGGGTAGTTACGTCAGCATATGGGTAAGGACAGACCCGGAGAGGATTTCTCCTCCATCCCAGATGCAGCCAGCATTTGAGGATTAAAGAGGGTGCCCAGAAAATGAGATAGTAGAGAGTTGGTGAGGTCTCCATCCCCGTTTAGCCCGGTGTGTGAAGGGCCCAACAGGTCCTTGGGGGACCCGTGAGGAGAGACCTAGAGGTGAAAGTCTCCATCGTCTTCATCCATGTGGGTAACTGGTGTAGATGTAAAAACTTTCTAAACCTGTAGAGAACACATATGAGAGTTTATTTGAGCAAAACTGATGACATGTGCCACGGAGCAATATCTCAGATCCTATAGGGAATCGATTTTGCTACTCCTTTTAGGCAGTTGCGATTATGGAAAGCACATAAGAAAGATTACACGTATGTGGTGAAAAGCAAGGCAGGATGGATACAGAATAGCTCACCAGATTGTGTGTTCTTCGAGGGTGAATAACCCCTTCAAGGGGTTTTACTGTTATTTGAAAGCTCTGTTTACGTAGTTGGAGAACACCAATGGTCAGGACTTTCTTAAACGTTTTACTAAAGAAAGAGTTGGTGTGGCATTGTGACTATCGACTAGGGCCTGTCCAGGTAGGAATCTGTGATCTGATCACCTTGTGAAGTTAATTTCCATAGAACCTTTTTTCCCTCCCACTTGCATAGGGGCCAGTAGAGACCTGGAGGCGATTTCTCTAACCCAGTTCTAGCATGTGTGTTAGGGGAAGACGGGGTGCCTGGGGGATGGGGGAGTGGAGACTTGGAGGCGGTTTCTCCATTCCAGTACAAGGCCAGTATGTGAGGGCATAAGGGGCACTGGCAAACATGGGAGGAGCGACCTGAAGCCAGGGGGGACAATCTATTGTTAAGCTACAGTGCACGGAAAAGTGAAGCCTGGGATGCTGTGTGTCCTCTACTGCAGGGTCCCAACCGGGCCCTTCTTCACTAGGACTGAGTAAGGGTTTGGGGAGAAGGGTCGGCTTTCAAAGGACCCAGCAGAGATACGGCTCGATATGGAAAGTTCTTCCTTTTCTTATTTTCATGTTTGGTGTAAGATAGGTAAGGAGTAAACATAGGTTTATCTATTTCTTGTTTCGTATTCTAGAAGAACTAAGGTATTCTGAGTCTTGCCCATATTATGGGGGAGTTGCCTCTATCCTAATTTCCCCTTGCTTTTCCCCCTTGCTAACAGCCATCATAGGCATGTAAGTGCTGTAAAATTGGTGCCTATTTCTGGGTGGAGCAAACACCGAGATTTGAATATTTCCCGCTCTTATCTGGATTCCACCTCTTTCCCTACCCCCGATAAAAGATGTTTAGACTCGAACGCCAGGTGAAGTTGAATTTGAGAAAACCAACAAGCACTTTTCTTCTGTCACCAGGTGGGTTAACGGTTGCGATCCCACTAGCTCCTGTGAGCTGCTGCAGCCGAGAGATCACGAACGTCTGTTGGCAGAGTTAAGCAGTATTTTTATTTTCCCTGTCAGTCTTTGATCTATTTCTGCAGGGTTTGGGAGAATTTAGAAGTGCTGCCAGTCTGTTCATACATTCAGATTGGTGTCAAAAAATATTTGTGAAGCTAACGTGTTACTTTAAGTCTCAAGGTCTCTCTCTCTCTCTCTCTCTCTCTCTCTTTAACTCATCGCCCAGAGATGGTATTTTTTTCCTTCTTTTGTGTTATTATTACTGGAGAATGGGGTCCTCTCCCGGCACGTTGTCCAGGTTCTTGATGTCCTGAACAAAGAATTGAGTAAGACACCGAAATACATTAGAAAAGTTTTTCTTAGGACGGAAAGTACACTTGCAGACGTGGAAGCAGGCCTGAGGAAGAGAAGCGTGGTAGCCAAGTAGCCAAGACTTCAGGGTTTTTATCCCTTTTTGCTGTGTTTGGTTACTTAGACTGGGCTTCCTTGATTGACAAGGAAGATTGACAGCACCCAGTGAGTCATCATTTTGCGTTCTGAACATGTTTGTTCCCAGCATTCAGTCTGTTATAATATGAATGAACTTCCAGGCTTAGGCAGCATATTATAATGATGGTCTAATGAGACCCATGTGAGTGAAGGGCGTTGGGGTCTTCATTGCCCTTGTGCCAGTCACTGGCTTAAACTGGTACCTGATTCTCTGCCTACTGATTTCTTTGTGTGAGTGAAGAAAAAAAAAAGTGCCTTCTGGCTTGCTTAATTGTGGGTGGATTAGGGTGGACCCCGTCTAGGATAGGATGACCTCCGTGTCTTTGCGGGCAGACCCGAAACCCCCTAACTGTCCTGCCTACCTCTTTTCTAAGAGCCACGAACCACCTTATTAGTATGGATTGTTGTAGCCTCCAGCCCCCGAAAGACACACGGACCACCAGAAATCAGTGAGTTATAGGAAACAGGCTCTTTATTCAGACAGCTGGGTCTGCCAGAGGTACGCAGACCCCAAATTAAGTAGCCCCGAAATGTAGAGGTACAGGGTTTTTAAGCCCTAAATCCCATTCCTTATTCTGTGTTAAACACAAAGGTCTATTTTTCTCCTATTCACTACCTGCCAACCCACAGGTCAGGTGTGCAAGCAGGGGTACAGAAGCAGAAAGCTTATTGTTAGAATGTTATGTTCCCATGGGTGATAGCCTGTGTTCCCATGAGCGATAGCCAGTGTTCCTATGGGCTATAGCCAAGCAGTAATTTTCCAGCCAGCACAGGATGTTGAAGAAGGGGAGGTCTCTTCTTCTGTATCTGCTTCCTGTTTAGAATGGCCATAGTCCCTGACTACAGGGGTTTCATGGAACTCTTTCCCTTTCTGCCTCAGTCAGGGTGGGGTCTTGGTTTCCTTGCTGAAGTGCCACCTCAATCCCTAGACAAGGAAAACAAGATACAAACTTATTATTTAAATCATACATCTCTTAATTTCTATTATTGATTTGCGTATTAAGTGAGTAAAGGGAAAGAGGCTCAGTTAATACAATTCTTAAAGAGTAAAAAGAAAGACTTTTGGCTTAAAGTCCCCTCCCCTATCAGACTCTTAAGGGCCCTGCCTGGCTTAACACCATTTCTGCTTAGCAATGGTCTGATGATCCTTATCAATAGTCAGAGGATCTGAGTCGCCAGGGCAGTTGTCAGGATTTGAGGGAGAGGGCCTTTTTTTCCAGAGAAAGGAGGGAAGAAATCCTAACTAGGTTTACTAAAAAGATGAACTCTGCAAGAGATGTCCTACTTCATTTCCTGCTAAAAGATTAAGAATTTTAAAAGTGATGTCTTGTCTCAAACCCAGGTGTGGCTTCTGCAGGCAGACTTTGCTTTTTTTCATAAACACGTTGGAGAAAGGTTTTTCAGACTTTTGGAAGCGCCATTGTGGGGAGGTAGTCAGTGTCCCTTTGCAGCCCCCAGGTGGTGGGTGGTGGGACTTCCGTGGGAGGAAATGGCGAGGAGAAAGTTTGCGTGCAAGCATTGCTGTGGGGTGTTGGGTAGAGGGTTGAACTTCACAGCACCCAGCAGAGCAATGGCTTTGTGTGGAAAACTTTTGGTTATGTGATTTATAACTTGAGGGATAAGATAGTGAGGGTGACTAGCACTAAAGATTAGTCAATCTATTTTTTTGCTTCACATTATAGAGAAACTAAAGATGTTCCTGTTCTTTTGTCTACATGTAATGGGGAATTGCTTCTACTATAATTCCAGTTTGCCTGTCTCCCAGGCTAAGTGCTCCTGCAATAGATATGCTAAATATTGGAAAGTGTTCCAGAACGAAGAGATTTGGAGATTTGGCGGGCTCTTTTTCAGATCCTGCCTTTTTCCATGCCCCTCCTCCCTCGCTGATAAAAGATGCTTAGGCTTGAAGGTGTACTGCAGTTGAACGTGAGAAAACTAGAAAGTCGCCATTTTGTTGCGGCACGAGGAAAATTAATTGCTGGGATATTATCTCCTGGAAACTACTGTAGCTGAGATATCTGGGACGTGTGTCGGCAGAGGTAAGCAGTATATTTGTTTACCCTGTCAGCCTTTTTGCTCGATTTCTGCACGGTCTGGGAGAATTTAGAAGAGTTGGCTGACTTTTTCCCCTCCAATACATTTAGATGTGCATGAAAACTATTCGTGGAGGCAAGCTATTTGGACTTGGTGACTCCCAGTTTTCTATATTGAAACTTTCCTCGCGGTGGTTATGGTTTTCTGTGCTTTTGTCTTTCGTGCTGTTATAAGAAGGAAATACCATGAGGATAGGAAGCCTTGGCTTCTTTAGCTAAGCTGTAAAAAGCCTTAATTGTTTTTGTCTTTGCTAAAATTATTCTTTATTAGAAAATCTTTTAATTTGGAAAATATTTATGGAAAGTCATAGCAATTGTTTCATTAATCTTGGTAGAAATACCACATTTTAAAAATGGATAGAAGCAAAATGAAGTATTTAGCTTTTGAATTAGTTCTTTAGCTTCTTGGGTATTATACATGGTAATATCAACACTAAGTTAAAAAGGCAGAAGGGAAATATCAAGAAGTTTTCCAACAAGGGGTAACTTTAAAAATTATTGTTAATAGAGAATTTGGAGAATCGATTTTGATTTCTTGGTATGGGCTGAGTAAGTAAAAAATGGAATAAATCATTGGGTTTACATTGTGTAGGGTGCATCTCAAATTTTTTGTTTTCCTGGTTTCCTCTTAGGGTAAGAGTAAAACATTAACAGTATGGACCAAGAGTTGTTAGTAATCTCTGCAGGAAATTTCTTTCGTTCTGTAGGTTTCTCCTTGTCTGGTCTTAGGGGTGATCTGCCAGGTTCCCGAAAGGTAGCAGTACCTTGCGGATTTTGGAAACAGCCTTGTTTAATATTTACCAATTTGTCTAGTTCTCCTGCCTTATCCCTTATTAGATGTTGGAAGAGATTTTAAAGGATGTAAAAGGTGATCAGAAATCTGACAAAAATGGAAGCTGATTTTGTAAAGTCCGATCAGAACTACAAGGACAGTGTCAGCATCTTCCAGGGGCTTCCTGCTGAGTCTGTTAGAAATGCAAGCACAGGCCAGTACTGCCTGAGGCAGTTTGAGTCAAACTAAGGAAAAGTAATTGAGAGGGTCACTTTTAAAAACAGCAAGTCTCCTTTGTCTATCCCTAATTGTCTTTCCCTGTCCCTCTTAAAAATGTGGAAGAAGTACTAAAAAAAAAAAAATTGCATAATCACCTTATAAGTAGACTGGAAGAAGCTCCAAGCTAACAGCTTCTATAGAGATGATAATTGGTGGAGAAGTTTTGGCTGAAGAGAGAGATTTGGAGATTCCAGCTCTTTAGTAGATCTTGCCCCTTTCCACGCCCCTTCCCCATTTCTTTGTGGTAAAAGATGCCTGCACTGAGATTTTCTGTTAAGTGGATTTGTAAGATAGGATTTTTAAGATTCCGTTAAGTGAATTGAGAAAACTAGAAAGCTGTCATCTTGTTATGGCATCAGGGGAGTTCACGGTTGGGATGCTGCTAGCTCCTGGAAACAGCTGTAGCAGAGCGATGATGTTGGAGTGTTGGCAGAGGTAAAAAGTATCTTTGTCTGTCCTGTTGGCCTTTGTGTTCTGTATATGCTGGGTTTTGGAGAATGTCCAAGTGCTGCCAGTCTTTTTCCTCTAATACATTTAGGTGGGCACGAAAAATATTAGTGAAAAGAGTGCTTGGACTTAGTTTCCTGCCATTTTGATGAAGGCCCATTGTAAAAACACAGGTCCTCATTTTCTATCCCCGTTCCTCTTTTCCCTGTCTCAAAAGCTGTGAAAAATAACTAAAAGATCTTAGCATAATCACCTTAGCAATAGACAGGCACCAAGAAGTATAGGAGTGAAAAACTTTCCAATATATCAGTCACAGGGAAGTGATATCTTCAGGCGCCAGCCCCCAGGAAAGCACTGACAGCCACCAGGATGCAGATAAGGAAACTGCCTGCTAGGCCCTGTTTGATCTAAGAGTTTCCCCGGAAACATTTATCTTTGTGTAAGACGTTTACAGCCAACATCTGCTTTCTGTAATCCGCTCGCTAGCTTGTTCAGCAGACCAGCAGGATATGGTCTTAAGCTTTATAAGCTGCTTCCTCTGTAAGTTCCGGGCTTATCTCCTCTGACCCTACATGGTAGAGAGTCAGTCGCCGGCTGGCTAATAAAGGCTCACAATGCATCTCAATTGGTTCCGTGGGTCTTAGAATTGATCGCGCCCCAATAGTAGGAGCCCAGTAAAAACCTTTGACCCGCCTCCCACTTTCTACCATTGCTTTCTGGGTTGCCTCAATAAAATTTACCTGCTGAGCTCTTCTCATTTTCATGCTTATGTAAATCCCAGGTGGACATATAATAAAATTCTTTGTCATGGTCTGCAGTCTTAGGCGAAAATTAGAAGTGGTGTGAGGTCATTGTCTCTTGTAAGTTTAGAGTGGCAGTTTACAGTATGCGTGAAGCCAGCTCGTGATTAGATACTGAAGGGTTTTCTATGGCTTTGACTGGCTGTTTGCTTCTAGGTGGTGTTGAGGTACAGCAGGGTAAGAGGCTGGGGTCAGCCATAAGGTGAGGTTTTGGGGCCTCGGGGACAAGAGTGCTGGGTAGGACCCAGGAGGGTGGGTCTCGGTGTGATTTGCCAATCATTGTGAACTCAGGCATCAGTGCTCTGGTCTGCATCCTGGGCTAAATCTGAAGTACACTCCAACGTAACTGTGCGTCACATCTATGTGACCGAGCATGGACACATGTGGCCAGGCATGAGTGTCGAGTCACATTCTTGTGACCCAGCATGAACCCAGGTATTCTTTCTGCAGGCAGACTTTGCTTTGCCTTTTCAATAAGCACACTGGAGTTTTCTTGAGGCTTCTGGAAGCACCTTTGCGGGGAGGTAGTCAGTGTACGTTTGCAGACCCCAGGTGGTGGGCGGTGGGACTGCAGTGAGAGAAATGTGGCAGGGAGGCTTTGCCTGCAACATTGCTGTGGGGTGTTGGGTGGGGTATTGAACTTCATAGGACCCAGGAGAGGAATGGTTTGATGTGGAAAACTTGGTGATGTTATTGTTTACTTGAGGTATAAGATAGGGAGGGTGACTAGTACTTAAGACTTGTTTATCTATCTTTTGCTTCATAATATACAGAAACTAAAGATGTTTGTGTCTATATCTAATGGGGAATTGCTTCTACCATAATTCTAGTTTGCCTGTCTCCCAGGCTAAGTGCTCCTTCAGTAGATATGGTAAATAGTGGAGACGTCTTCCAGAACAAAGAGATTTGGAGATTTGGCGGGCTCATTTTTAGATCTCGCGTTTTTCCATGCCCCTCCTCCCCTGTTGATAAAAGATGGTTGGGCTTGAAGGTATATTTTGTTGAATTTGGGAAAACTAGAAAGTTGCTTTTTTTTTTTTGTCTCCAGAATTAATGGCCGGGATACTACTAACTCCTGGAAATTGCTTTGGCTGAGAGGTGTTGGACATGTGGCCCAAGAGGTAAGCAGTATGTATATTTGTTTACTCTGTCAGCCTTTTCGGTCGATATCTGCAGGATTTGGGATAAAATAGAAGAGGTAGCCGAGTTTTTTCTCTCTAATATGTGTAGATGGGCACGAAAACTATTTTGAAGCCAAACTACTTGCACTTAGTGTCTCCCAGTCTTCTTTACTGAAACTTTCCTCGCAGAGCCGGTTATGTTTTCCTGTGTGTTTGTATTGTCTGCTGTGATAAGGAAATACTATGAGGATAGGAAGTCTGGTCTTTCTTGGCTAAGCTGTAAAAAGCCTTATTGCTTTATGTCATTGCTAATGTTATTGGGTTCATGATCAATTGTTTGTATTGAAAAACCTTTTAATTTTGAAAATATTTTTGGAAACTCACGATAGTAATTTTTTCATTAATACTGTTAGAAATAAGATTAAATGGATAGAAGCAAAATGAATTATTCTTAAGCTTTTGAATTACTTCTTCACCTTTTTGGGTATTATAATTGATGGTAATATCAACATCAGGGTAAAAAAGTGGAAGGGAAAAAACAAGTTTCCCAACAAGGCGTAACTTTTAAGAAATATCGCTAATAGAACATTTGGAGAATCAGTTTTGATCTCTTAGTCTGGGCAAGGCAAGTCAAGAATGGAGTAGATTGTAGGGTACATCTTAAATTTTGTATTCCCGTTTTCCTCTTATGGTAACTGTAAACATTAACAGTATGGACAAACACTTTGTATTATTCTCTGCATGAATCTTACTTTGTTCTGTAGGTTTCTCCTTGTATGGCCATAGGGATGATCAGGCAGTTTCCGAAAGGTAGCAGTATCTTGCAGGGTCTGAAAACAGTCTGGTTTAATAATCACTAATCTATGTAGTTCTTCTGCCTTATCCCTGTTTCAGAACGTTGGAACAGATTTTAAAAGATGTAAAAACATCAGAAATCTGACAAAAATGGAGGACGATTTTTCAAAGCCCGATCATAATTACAAGGAAAGTCTCAGCATCTTCTAGGGTCTTCCTGCTGAGTCTGTTAGAAATGAAAATACAAGCTACTACCGCCTGAGGCATTTTGAGCCAAAGTAAGGGAAAAAATTTGAAAGTGCCAGTTTTTAAAACACAAGGTCTCATTTGTATGTCCCTAATCCTCTTTTTGTGTCCTTAAAAATTGGGAAGAAGTACTAAAATACCTTAGCGTTATCACCTTATCTGTAGACAGGAAGAGGCTACAATCTAACATCTTCCACAGATATGCTAATTGGTGGAGTAGTTCTGTCTGAACAGAGAGATTTGGAGAATCCCTGCTCTTAGATTGATGCCCTTCCTCCCTCCTCTGTCGATAAAAGATTTCTGCTTGAAAGTTCAGTTAAGTGGATTTGAGAATGAAAGCTGCCATCTCGTTATGGCACCAGGAGAATTTATGATTGGGATACTGTTAGCTCCTGTACACAGCTGTAGCAGAAATGATGGAGGAGTGTTGGCAGAAGTAAGCAGTATCCTTCCTTGTTCATCCTGTTTTCCTTTGTAGTCTATTTCTGCAGTGTTTTCGAGAATGTGAAGTGCTGTCAGGGATTTTCCTCTACTACATTTAGATGGGTGTGAACCATTAGTAAGAGTGAGAACTTGGACTTAGCGAACTCACACTATTTATTGAAAGTTTCCTGCCTGTTTGAAAAGGGCCACTTTTAAAAATACAGGTCTCCACTGTGTATTCCTGTTCGCCTTTCTCCTGCCTCCTTAAAAGTTGCGAAAAATAAAAGATCTCAGCAATAGACAGAAAGGCTCCAAGTAGGAGCCCAGGAACCAGCTTTGACCTCCCTCCTACTCTGTACCATTGCTTTCCGTGTTACCTCACTACAACTTACCTGTTGAGCTCTTTTCATTTTCATGCTTATGTAAATTCCACGTGAGCGTATAATAAAAACCCTAGTCCCGGTCTGCATCGTTAGGTCTAAGTTAGAAGTGGTGTGAGTTCATTGTCTCCTTGAAAATTCGGTTGGCAGTAAAACAACATTTGTGAAGCTAGCTCGTTGTGCTTAGATACTGATGGGTTTTCTGCGGTTGACTGGCCGTTTGGTCTCAGGAGGAGTTCGGGTGCAGCGGGGTAGAGGCTGGGGTCAGGCATGAGGTGAGGTTTTAGGATCAACGGGACAAGAGTTCTGGGAGTGCTGGTCCTGGGACAATTTGCCAGTCTGTGAACTCAGGCTCGAGGGATGTGGTCGGTTCCTGGGCTAAATCCAATGCGATCCCTCCATGCTTTTCATCGCCTACCTTTGAGTCACACTCATGTGACCGAGCATGGACTCATGTGACCTGGCATGACTCTTCCCGTTCTTGGGACCCAGCATGAACCACGTATTCTTTCTGCAGGCAGACTTTGCTCTGCATTTTTATTAAGCACAGTAGAGAAGTTTCACGAGGCTTTTTTCGTGGTTCCATTGTGGTGAGGCAGTCAGTGTCCCTTTGGCTCCCCCAGGTGGTGTGTGGTGGAACTGCCATGGGAGGGAAAGATTTCTGAGAAGCTCCCTGTGTGCAAGGAATGGTGTGGGGTGTGGATAGAAGGTTGATCGGAGGAACTAGGAGAGGATTGTTTTGGTGTGGAAAACTCCGGTTTTTGTTATTTGTGATGTAAGATAGTAAGCGTGCCTAGAAGCACTAAAATTGGTTTATCTATTTTTTGCTTTATATTATATAGCGACTGAAGATATTTGGGTCCATCGGTGTACAGGTAATGGGGAACCGCTTCTATCTTAATTCTAGCCCGCATTTCTCCAACTCTAAGAACAACTTTCATAGAGATTCCGATTGATGGAGACAGTATTTGTGAATAAAGAAATTTGGAGAGTTTGGATCCTGCCTGTTTTCATCCCTCCTCCCTCCCTTGTTTTTTAAAGATGCTTGGGCTCGAAGGAGCATTTAGATTGGATTTAAGAACTAGAAAGCTGCCATCTGCTTAGGCACCAGGAGAATTAATGGCTGGAATACTGCTATCTCCTGAAAAGTACTG
The DNA here is from genome assembly GCF_902729225.1 of Pteropus medius. NCBI lineage: Eukaryota > Metazoa > Chordata > Mammalia > Chiroptera > Pteropodidae > Pteropus > Pteropus medius. The sequence continues at coordinate 3,786,529 of NW_024354502.1, read as the reverse complement.
TAGCTGAGAGAGACCACAGGTGTGTTGGCAGAGGTAAGCAGTGTATCTATCCCATCAGCCTTTTTAGTATATTTCTGCATGGTTTGGGTGAATTTAGAAGAGTTGCCAGTCTTATTTACTAAGATGTTAAGATGGTTGCAAAAAAAATATTTGCGAAGCCAGCTACTTGGAATTAGCCACTCTCGGCTTCCTTTGTTGAAACTTTCTTTTCATGGGTGGTCATTGTTTTCTGTGACTGTGGCTTTTGTGTCATTTTCATAAAAAAGGAGATGCCTTAGGAGATGAGAAATGTAAACACAGGCCACAACTGCCTGAGCAGACCGAGCTAAACAAACAAAAAACATGGAAAGGGCCACATTAAAAAATACAGACTACAGTTTTCTAGCCTGGCTCCTTAAAGATGGTGAAGGAAAGATAAAAAAGCTTTGGTTATAATCATATTAGTAGTAGACACCGAAACTGCTAACATGAGCCTGGTAACCGATCTTGGTCCTCCTTCCATTCCCCCTATCAGTGTTTTTAGGGTTGACTAACACAACTTAAAAGTTTCCATTGCTTGTCTGCAGTGTTTGCTAGAAGGTATAAGTGGTGTGAATCTATCGTACCTTAGATGGGCAGTTAAAATTATGTGCTTCCTTTTTGGAGCTCTAGGGTTGTCTCGATTGAGCTTTTCCAGAAAAAATCCTTTCCTCCCCTACATCTGTTTTTTTGTGTGTTCTTTGCCATAAGGAGGTACTGTAGGGATAGAACAGAATCATAGTTCCCTATGAAACTGCTATTCCAGGTGGCCTCTGGGGTTCAGGAGTGAAACGATCCTCTGTACATTGATTGTGGAGACGATGTGGGTTCTTCTCTTTATACCAGATGTGATTTCTTTCTGTCTTGTCCATGTTATAGGAGTTTGGTTTGGTGTCAGCCATCTGCAAGGTGCACTGATCCTGGTGCACCCTGTGGCTGGCCTTGGCAGCTCTCAGGGGAGGGTGCCATGAGGGGCCTCAGCCCAAAAGAGACCTTCCTCAACTCCACCTTTCATTACCTTTCAATGCTGTATAAGTGCTATTATGGTAAAGCTCACTCAGAGCCATGAAAGAGCTGGTTCATGGTCGGAGGGGATCTGAGACACCATGTGCACTCTGCCATCCTGACAGCCTGTGTCAGGAAGGTCTGTAATCTTTGTTTCTGGGAGCAATCCTTTGAATCTGTGAGGGCTACATTCTTTGCACTGTTTTGTGGAGTTGTTTCCTTTCCTCCATTGAGCAGGGAGGAGGCTCACCGGTTTGAGTCACTATCAGAATCTAAAATCCTACCTTCGACGGCCGGTGGATCCTTTGACTTGGATTAACTTCTAAACAGGTAAGACATTTTCTTTCTTTGGATGTTATTGCTGGTTTTTAATATTTGATTGGCTTAAGACTTGATTTGATTAAATGGACTTGTTATCATGAAATGTATTTACCGGATTCACAGAAATAAAGTCATATTTTCTGTTACAATTGTGGCAAGAAAGTAAGGCAGGTATTAATGCACTTTGAAATCTCAGTTGTAACAAATGTAGGTACAAATAAACGGTTTATAGGTAAAATATTAACAGTTATTGCATTGACATTGTGTGTATATCTATGCCTATATATATAGGTATTTATATAGATATACATATATAGATAATTTTCCCTGTGTTTTTAATAATTCGAAACTTGAAATTTTTGCTTTGTTAGTAAAGTTATACATACTCACTGAAAATCTCAAGATTTCCAAATAAGATAAAGTAATGAAGCACAAAGTATGGGACATAGATTTATTCAATTTATCTTAAAGGAAGCAAGTATATTTGGTTCTATTTGTAAATGTGTCTTTTGCCACCACAAAAAGGTATGTGCCAAGAGGTAATACGTTTAAGAAATTAAATCTGTTTCTAAGTACCATTCTAAAGAATTCTGCTGTAACAATTCAGAATCACTTTATTCGTTTGTACTACAAATTAAGATGGACCTCTGAATCGTTTATACATACTTGCTTCTTTGAACAATGATGCTGAAGAAATTCACTTTTAAAGCATTAAATGCCTGTTTTCTATGTTGGGAGATATATATCAAGGAGTGAATTCATTGAACCAGACGAGAACATTTTGAGTGGTTGGAGTTGAAAACTTGTGCACATAGGCCACCGTGTTTTACATTTTGACGTGGTTTAAGGGCTTTAATTTTTTCTCCATAAATGACATTCGTCATGATGGGCTTTCTGGATTATAGCAATTCTGGGTTGTGTGAAGGGGGAGTATGGCATTGTAGTTTTCATTTGCATTTCCATCATGACTCATGATACCTAACATCCTTTCTTGGGCCTATTGAAAATTTTCTCTTTTCTAGAGAAGGGTCTATTCTGGTACATTTTAGAAGTTTAGTTTGTCTTTTTGTCTAAGAGTTGTAAGAGTTCTTTGTTGAATGACACTTCCATTAGATCTATAACGTGAAATTCTTCCCTTTCTGTAGGTTGTCTTGTCACTTCCTGGATAGATTCTTTTAATGCCAAAAAGGATGAATGTCGAGGCAATCTCATTTATCTTTTTCATCGATTAGTGTTTGATGCCAGATCGAAGAACTCTTTGCTAAATACAAGGGCTTGAAGATTCATCCACGTGCTGTCTTCTAGAGGTTTGAATTTTAAGGCTCGAATAAATTTCAAGTTCACCTTTATATGGTTTGAGGTCAGGGTCGAATCTCATTCCTCTACAGATGGTAGTCATTTTTCTAGCACCTTCTGTTCAAAGGACTCTCCTGTACCCAAGTCCATGTTTTCCACCCATGTCAAACATCCAATGAGCTTAGAGAGATGGGTTTATTTCTAGGCTCTTAATTCTGTTCCATCCTTCTATATGTGTAGGTAGGCCTGCATTACAGATTTTGGTTTCTCTTGGCAACAGACCGCATATAGGGGCATGGTTCCCTAAGGGTATAGGAGTAGAAAAATGCCTATCTCTAGAGATGTCGGAGCCGACCTGAAGAAAAAAGCACAGTGCGGTCCTCACCTGTGACGATGATGCTGTGAACAAAGTATGCTGCCATCACTCATTTAAAGGCACAGCACATACTGTTACTTATATTATATATTAGTTGTTTATGGCGATCAAGAAGCATGTAACTGGTCAATGTATTCTTTACAACCATACCATTTTAATTGTGCTCATATTTATTTGTCCGTTTATTCATGTTATTTCATTAATGTGAGATTTGTCACCCCTCTCAGCATGTGATTTTTGTTCTTTGTCGATTTCCTTATGGAAACATCCCTTAATACTGTAGTTGCAAGAATGTCAAAATAACATGCAGTCTAACCAAGACAGGATGACTAAGAATCTACCTCATGGAAAAATGTACACATTGGGAAAGTTAGCTGCATGCAAAGGGAGGAACAGGTGATAGGAGATTTGTAAATTAAGGCCCCATAAGTCATTGCCTCAACCCTCACTCACAGTAAATAAGTTCCAGTAACCGATACTGGTATCCAACAGCTATGTAAATACACAAGGCACATCATGACCAGATACATGCACAGGGTAAAGTGGTCTGGGATCTTGCTGTGATAGTTTCATGAACAGAGTAGATGGGGAATCCCAGGAAGGTCGTTGGAAGCATCGTTTATTCCATTTGTAGCTGGAAAATGTTTAACTTTTGACATGAATATCTGCAAAGAGACTATGTCCTTTACTATGTTTTCTTCACAAATGACATTTCAAACAAATCGTAGTTTTGATGGTCAGTTGTCCTAAAAGCAATAACTGAAGTACTCCTAAAAATAAAACTTTCGATTACACATTTTAGTCAGTCAGTATGAAACATGGATCACAGCTTTAAAGTCAAAGAGAGAGGAAGGGCATCTGATTTTGAATGTTCTCAGGTTCAAGATTCTATAGTTTCTAGCAATCTCCGTAAAGCATGAAAGGGATACTACTGCTTTTGCAAATTTCACAAAGCAGCCACTAATTTGAGCTTTTAGACGAGAGAATACTCAGAAAAGCATCACACTTCTGTCCCTTTTGCAAACCTAGACCCAAGTGATAAATTATTCAAGGTCCTCATTGAGCAGTGGTAGTTTTAAGCATGTAACTGTCGATAGAACCAATTAAATTCCTGAGACCTCAGTCATCTGTCATCAGATGACTGGGGTCTAGTGTCTGGGTTTAATTTTGGGGTCTGACTCAGGTCCTGGTTATCGTTTGGGGTCTATCTCCAGATCCTGAGGGTACAGTTTATAGTCCAGCTCTTCATCCGGTGTCTGGGGCATGGGGTCCGGTCAAGTTTGGCCGCGGGTCCAGCGTCCACGTCCAGGTTTCAGTTCTCGCTCTGGCTCCAGGGTCTGGTGTCTGGAATCTGGCGTCTAGGTCTCTTGTCTCAGTGTGAAGTCTCTGGCATCTGGTCTTATGTATCCCAGATCTGGGGTTTGTTTTTGGCACTGGTGCACAGGTGTTTGTTTTTGGCTCCTGTTTATAGGGGTGCGGTTTTTTATTGGTTCCTGTGTTCGTCTTGTATCTAAGGCCCTCGATTTGATGCTGAGTCCAGGTCCCTTGGTCTGGGGTGTACATCGTTGGTGTCCAGGATCCAGGGTCCAGTGTGGCTATGGCATCCCGTGTCTGTCAACCAATGGTCATTGTTTCCAATACCAACAGGATCTCCAAGTCAGGGTGCATTAAAGATGGAGAATGTATTCATGGAAAACAGCTAATTTGTGATGCAGCATGGTTGTGATAACAGATCAGTTTTGGAGCAGTTTAGTATGTAGTGCTATAGGCTAATTATGAAGCATCGGGGCAAGGAGGGCTTACAGTGAGGATACTCTGGGGCCCGTTCTCTCTTCAGTTGGAAAGCTGTTCTCTGCTGCTCTACAAACTGTTGAATTTAGGAGCTCTGCTCAGTCTAGTCCTCAGAAGGCAGTTCGGTGCTGAAGGCAGGCAGGTCAGTGAAAGCTTCTCCTCGAAGGTTGGTTTGCATGAGAAATCCCTGTGTAAAGATAGATGCTAATTTTAAGTGTGTGTGTGTGTGTGTGTGTAAGCACCTTCAGCCACCAGGAACTCTTCTTAGGTATTTCTTTTTCTGACCATATGTCCCTCATTCTGGCTTGTGAGGGGCAATAGGCTCCCGGTGTCATGGTCGAGGAGAGGTAAATTTATTATCTCTGTTCCATCCAGCATGTGAAGAGCAGAGAGAGGTTTTGAGAAAAAGGGTTAGGACAGATCTGAATGTGATCCGTCCATCTCAGCTTTAGCCAGCAGGTGGAGAGAAGAGGGAGAGACTGGGGAAGAAAGTAGTAGAGAATCGGGGAAAAAAAGTCTGTCCCAGTACAACCAAGTGTGTGAAGGGAAGACCAGGTCTTCAGGGAAGGTCGAGAGGAGCATCCTGGGGGTGAAATCTCTATCCTGATTTTAGCCGATGTGTGAGGGCCAAAGCAGTGGCCTGGTAAAAGGGGCCAGGATAGATGGAGGCAACTTGTCCACCTGGTACCAGGCAGTGTGTGAGAAGCAGAGCGGGTGCCCGGTGTGAATGCAAGAAATGTCTGAAGTTGTAGAGAATATTTATAGGAGATAAATTGAGCAAACCGATATCAGCCAGGGAGAAAGATCTCAGGCTATGAAGAATCGGTTTTGCTGCCGCTTTTATGCATTTGCAGATTTTGAGGGACCATACGGAAGATCACACGTAGGTGGTGAAAAGAAAGGCGGTGATGGATTACAAGAGCTAATGAACGTGTCTGATACAGAGCGAATACTCTCTTCAAGGTGTATTACAGTTTTAAAAAGTGTGTTTAGCTAGCTGCAGAGCAGCAACGGACAGGGCTGGCTGAAAATGTGTCACTAAACTGATAGGTTTGGGCTTCGACTACCCACCAGGACCTGGCCCAGATAGGAATCTGTTCTGATCATCCTGTCGAGGTTACTTTTTTTAGAACCTTTTCTGTCGGAAACCAGCCGACCAAGTCAAACCAGGTACCTGAATGGGGGAGCGGGGACTGAGAAAAAAGAGAAGACAGACAGGGTGCAGGAGGGAGAACAGATCTCACAACTGTCTCTCCGAGTTTATTTCTTAGGCTCCTTTTTATACATAATCTGTTCCTTTGTGTATCCCAAGATAACATAATTAAAGTAACATCCTGAAGATCAAAGTACAATCGACACTTCCTTTGACACTCCTTTCGACACTCCCTTTTTCTATACTTATTCTTCTTCTTCCTGGAATTCCACAGAACCAGCCTTTTCCCTTTTTTATGCAAGCAGGCCTCCCGAGATAATCCATGCACTCTTTTGAATTTTGGGAGCTTTAGCTCCCTACACTTTTCTTTTCTTCTCACTTTGGTAGGAGGCAGTAGAGACTTACTTGGACGTGATTTCTCTATCCCTGCTCTAGGAAGTGAGGGGAAGTGCAAAGGGGGTTCCCGGAATACAGTGCAGTAGAGAATTGGAGGCGATTTGTCCAGTCTCGCACAAGCACCGTATGTGAAGGGCTACGGGGGCTGGAAAACGTGGGAACAGAGACCTTGGCAAAGTCTTTCTGGTGGCATAAACTTGGTATGTGAGGGACCTACGAGGTCCTGGAAAAATGATTGAGAAGAGACTTAGAGGGGCATGCTCTATGTTAGCTGCCGCCAGATCGTGATGGGCAGAGGAGGTCCCCGTGTAAGGGATTAGGCGAGTCTCCGAGGCCACTATGTCCTCTCCCCTTCCGCAAGCCTGTGAGTGGCAGAGGGGTCGTCCCGGGGCATGGCTGAGACGAGTCTTAGAGTCGACTTATCCATCTAAGCTGTTCTATCGTGTAAACAGCAGAGGGCGCTGTGTGAGCACCTAGGGTATGGGTGACACTGCAGCCTGTGGAGTTCTCAGGAAAAGTTTGTCCGGGCTGGTTTAAGTGAATACTTCAGACCATTTTTTGACTATTATTAACTCAGGCAAACTTAAAGCAAGCACTTCCTATGGTAGAAGTTTATGAAACCCTGACTCGAGAGCCCCGGGTGGGTGGGCCGCGCTCTCACGAGAGCCCCAGTCTGGTGGGCCGCGATCTCGCGAGAGCCTCCGCTGGTGGGCCGCGATCTCGTGAGAGCCCCAGGCTGGTGGGCCGCGGTCACGCGAGACCCTCCGCTGGTGGGCCGCGGTCTCGCGAGAGCCCCGGGCTGGTGGGCCGCAATCTCGCGAGAGCTGCCGTGATGACTTGCAGTTTTGAGGAGATTTCAGTCAGTGCAGCATTGGTCCTGGAGGTGCTGAGTTTCTGGGACGAAGTGGGACTGCATCTGTACCTGGTTTACCTCAGAAGCTTCCTGGGACATTGAGCCACAGGAGGAACAGGTAGGGAGAACCTTCTTCATGCGCGAATGGTCCAGAGGGTTTGGCGTAGACGTCTCGGTCTTCTGAGGCCCCAGTAGAGCAAGGGGTAGTGTGGAAAATTATTTTTTCCTTGGCTTGTCTGCTAGTGGTCTTTGTCTTTTTTCGTGCGGCTGTCCGGGAACCCTAGGGACATTGATGTGGGGTCAGATTTGGGCCCTATAATGCTCCCTTGATCCATGTGTGTGCTGTTTTGCCGATAATACCATCTTTCAATTACTAGTTTGTTTTTTTTGGCGTCAGTGTTGTGGAATACTGTAATAGAACCATTTCACCGCATGTACTGCGTTCCGGGTCGTTGTTCCCCGACACCTGGTAGAAGTTTCTGAAACCCTGGCGCGAGAGCTGCGGCTGGTGGGCCGCGCTTTCGCAATAGCCTCTGCCTGGTGGGCCGCGCTCTCGTGAGAGCTGCCGTGATGACTTGCAGTTCTGAGGAGATTTCAGTCAGTGCAGCATTGCTCGTGGAGGTGCCGAGTTTCTGGGACAAGGTGGGACTGCGTCTGTACCTGGTTTACCTCAGAAGCTTCCTGGGATTTTGGGCCACAGGAGGAACAGGTAGGGAGAACCTTCTTCATGCGCGAATGGTCCAGAGGGTTTGGCGTAGACGTCTCGGTCTTCTGAGGCCACAGTAGAGCAAGGGGTTGTGTGGAAAATTCTTTTTTCCTTGGCTTGTCTGCTAGTGCTCTGTCTTTTTTTGTGCGGCTGTCCGGGAACCCTAGCGACATTGATGTGGGGTCAGATTTGGGCTCTATAATGGTCCCTTGATCCATGTCTTAGTTGTGATGCCGATAACACCCTCTTTCGGTTACTAGTTTGTTTTCTTGGCGTCAGTGTTGCAGAATACTGTAATAGAAAAATTTCACCGCATGTAATGCGTCCCGGGTCGTTGTTCCCCGACACCTGGTAGAAGTTTCTGAAACCCTGGCGCAAGAGCCGGGGCATGGTGGGCCGCGCTCTCGCGAGAGCCGCCATGATGACTCGCAGTTCTGAGGAGATTGATCCCCGATACCTGGTATAGTGGCTATTGATAGAGTGGCAGGTGTCTCCAGTTAGTAGGAGCCGCACAGTAAGAGTAGCTTCCTTTCCTTGATTGAACCGCGTCTGCGTACTGCTGTTCTGTAATTGGGGCAGTATCACCTGAGTTGTTAAGGCTCACTACTAATCTTCTGTGTATGTACCGCATTTGTTCTGTGTATCAATGGACCCCGTATCGTTTCCAGATCCTGGCTAGTGCGAATCATGCTGCCATAAATGTGGGTGTAGAGATATGTGCTCATGTCTCCGAATTCCAATATTTTGGCATTTCAACATTCAGTGGAACCACTGTATCCTACAGTAATTCTAGGTTTGTTTCTGAGGATTTGCCATAGCATTTTATATGTATTCTGCATCTTTTTACTTTATTAAATTTAAAGAATTGATCTTAGTTTATTCCTTCACCATTTCACGGGTAACTAAATAGTTTTAACACCCGTTCCTTCGACAGTCTCGCTTCTATGTATATTTATGAAATTCTTTTTTAGAACATCCATTTTCAATTTCTTAGGGTGGAGTTTGACCCATGGCACTTTTTTGAGGGGAAATGGCAAACTATCGTACACCTAGTATGCTGTACATTGCATCTGGAAGCGACAATTTAAGGCTTCCAATGTCACTGTCATTGTCTATTTTTTTCCCGCCTGAATTTTAGTTAGCTATCCTGTGTGGGAAGGAGGCACCGTAGTGTTTTCCCCATTTTTCGCGATTGAGATTCTATATCTTCGTGTGACGGTTGACCATTTCTTTGTGGTTTCGAGAGTGTTTATAGTAGCGTACGTTTAAAGTTTCGCCATCAGTCTTTAGTCGATGTGCTGTGCAAGTTTTCAGTACATCGATATCGGATACTTTTCACAAATGTATACGTTCTTTTTCTTTCGTTCCACGGCCTGTGGTTTTACTCTCTGGGTAGGTTCCTTAGATGCTCAAAAAGATTATATTCTTGAGGACATGTTTTTATTCCTCGCATCGCTTTTGCGTCGGTGTCCGATATGAGAAACCATGGTTAAATCCTACATAATGAATTTATTTCTACCTTGCTGAAATTTTAAAATTTCTCCTAATATATTTAAGGTTTTTAACCAATTTGGAGTTAACGTTCATATGTGGGTGTGAGTTAAGGGTTCCATTAAACTGCAGGCGGATAGTCCTTCGCCTAGCACAATTGACCGTGAAAAAAACCCTAAGCGATTCTTACCCGGTGTAATGTCCTCCATCCTATAATGCTAATAGATTATGACTATTTGGTATTAATTATGGGTTCTCAATTTAATTCTATTTACATATACATATTTTCTCACGTCACGTAATGATTCAATGACAAACCCCCACATATAACGTCAGCTCCATGAAATTATGAAAAAAATCTAAAGAGGTTTCATATCTTGAGGGTGACAACCTTACATGTTAGTACAATGCATTGACCTCACTTTTGCTGTTGCAGGTGAGTCGTAAAATCACGGTAAGTAATACTTTGATATGTCGTTAAGTGGACATCTTATTTAACGTATGTATGCTATTCTAATTGTGTTTTAAGCTCTAATAAAGTTTGTTCTAAAAGCTGTATGAGGCGTGAGCCACATACATTGTCTACTGTCATTATTTCATCCTTTCTTTCTTTATAGTCTCAGTTTCAGAGGTTAGGGACCACCGGTAGCTCGGTTGGACTCAGGCTTCTCTGATGTCTGGCATTGGACTTAGGGGTCAGGGTCCAGTCACGGCGTCCGGTGTTCAGCATCCGTCCTCTACGGTCGGGGTCCGGGCGCGGCTGCCGGTCGGGGTTCGGCTTCCGGGCCGGGGTCTGGGTCCGGGCGCGGCTGCCGGTGTCCCGGCGCCGGTCGTCCGCGGTCGGGGTCCGGCTTCCGGGCCGGGGTCTGGGTCCGGGCGCGGCTGCCGGTGTCCCGGCGCCGGTCGTCCGCGGTCGGGGTCCGGCTTCCGGGCCGGGGTCTGGGTCCGGGCGCGGCTGCCGGTGTCCCGGCACCGGTCGTCCGCGGTCGGGGTCCGGCTTCCGGGCCGGGGTCGGGGTCCGGGCGCGGCTGCCGGTGTCCGGCACCGGTCGTCCGCGGTCGGGGTCCGGCTTCCGGGCCGGGGTCGGGGTCCGGGCGCGGCTGCCGGTGTCCGGCACCGGTCGTCCGCGGTCGGGGTCCGGCTTCCGGGCCGGGGTCGGGGTCCGGGCGCAGCTTCCGGTGTCCGGCATCGGTCGTCCGCGGTCGGGGTCCGGCTTCCGGGCCGGGGTCGGGGTCCGGGCGCGGCTGCCGGTGTCCCGGCGCCGGTCGTCCGCGGTCGGGGTTCGGCTTCCGGGCCGGGGTCGGGGTCCGGGCGCGGCTGCCGGTGTCCGGCACCGGTCGTCCGCGGTCGGGGTCCGGCTTCCGGGCCGGGGTCAGGGTCCGAGCGCGGCTTCCGGTGTCCCGGCACCGGTCGTCCGCGGTCGGGGTCCGGCTGCGGTTGCCGGTGTTCGGCATCGGGCGTTCCGGGGCCTGTGTCCCTGCTCCCTTGTCCGGTGTCCATCATCCTTTGTTTCCTATGGGTAGTTTAGCATGGGGTTATAAGCTAGAAAAGGGTCAAGGCTTAGGCTTAGTGCATTCAGTTTGGGTAAAGCAGTTAAGGTTTATCTTTAGTAATTGAAGCGAATGTTATCAGGCTTTGAATTTAAAATTAAATTCAGGTCGAGGGTGAGGGTGAGGGTGTATTGGTAGGTTTATATTTGACTTAGGATTAAAAGTTATTGGTAGTGTTACTGTTTTTGCATAGTGTGGCGCTAATGTTTTATGGTTGATTTAGAGTTAAGGTTAGGAACGAGTTTACATTTAGGTCTACGCCCTCACTCAGTGACTGGGGTTTAATTTTTGAATCGTTTACGATTTTACTTTGGTGGAAGGTCCTAGACATGTTTAGGCTTAGAAAGAGGCGTGTGTGTGTGTGTGTGTGTGTGTATGTGTGTAGGATTATTGGTGAATTCATTAGGCCTTGAGGAAGGTTCAAGTTAGGATGAGAGAGGGTGTTTAGAAAAGAAAGTTCTGTGCTGATGGGTTAAACGTTCATGTTGAGATTGTCGATGTATGCTCAGGCTTACCGGTCGTTAGGGTTATTTGGTATTGCAGTTTGGTTTACTCGATGATTGCTAGTTTATCGGCTAATGGGATGTGTTAGGCTTCCTCGATTAGTGTTGGTAGCTGGGTCAGATGAGGTACTTAGGGCGAGGGTTCTGTTTGCTGGTTAATTTGCTAATGGGTTGGTTTGTTATGTTTATTGTTCATGGAGTATGTTTAGTATGGTGTCAGTTACAGTGAAGGTTCCCGTTAGGTTTAGTGTGAAGGAGTTAGGATCGCATTTAGGTCAATTGTTTTGGGTCCTGTGATAGGTTATAGCATCACATGAGGGTTAAAAATAGATTTTATGATAGATTATTGGTAGGGATGGATAAAGAAGTAAGGTTAGGTACAGTGTAGATATTGGGCTATAGCTAAGGTTTTGGTTAGAGTCAGTAAGTTGATATTAGAATGTTATGGTTATTTTTAAAAAAATAGAGTGAGGCTTAAATTCAGGTTATATACCGTGTTAGGGGTAGGTTTAGTTTCAGAGTTAAGGCTTGGGTTCTTATTAGACTTAAAATGTGGATGAGGGTATGGGCTATGTGTTCTATTATATAGTTAAGATTAGGAGATAAAGGTACATCGGGGGTGTATGAGTGGTTTATGGGTTGAAAGGTGCATGAATAGAAGTTTAGTATTCGTCTAGGGGTACTTAGGCATTTTGTTATGTTAGTTTCATTCGATAGGCTATTTCTTGAAGTGCTATTTGGCTAGTTGATGAGTGATCCAGTCATTTGTTGGTAATTAGGGCTTTGTTTCCGGTTTAAGAGAGTAGGGTATGTTTGAGCAGTTAAGGTTCTGGTGGCTTTGATTACTGTGGTCAGCATGATGGTGCTTAGGGCAAAGGTGAGAGTGATGGTTTAGGTAAGATTTACTCTGAGAACCATAACTTACAGTGAGGTCTGAAGTGTTAGAACTCTTGTCAGGTTACGTGTTTAAGGTTATGAGAATTTAGGGTATTTTCCATGGGAGCGTTTGTATGAGGTTCAAGATTGAGGTTTCAGTTATCAGTGTCCAATTTTAGATTTACCGATTAAGTTAAGATGGCCAGTTTGGCGAGTGTCTCATCAGTGTTAAGTTTGTGATACAAGTTACTACGAGGGTAACTTATTTTTTCCATATATGTTATGGTTTTGGTCAATATTCCAGGTAGGTTTCAGTTTAGGGATCACGATCTGGTATTTGGAGCACTGAAGGTAGTGAGACTGAGTGCAGAAGGTATTCAGTAACAGGGCTAGGGTTGTAATTTCTACAGTTACAGTTTTGAGCTTTATGTTTACTGTTGGTATGAAGGGTTATAATTATGGTTTAGGTGCTAGGACCTATATGCTTACAAGGCATGGGAAGTCGAGTTTAGGGTTGTTGTATTAAAAGTAGATATGCATTTTTCAAAGGTGGTTAAATTTAGGGTTGGATTTTGGGGTAGGATCGAAGGCATGTTTATTTTCGCTTTCTTTGTCATTTAGATCACGGTCCCGTGCTGATTGTATTCACTTTAAGGGTCAGATATTTTCATGTTTAGAGTTAGAGGATACAGATTTTAGTTAAGTCTAGATATACGTGTTGGTTTAGGATTACAGTGTTTGTGATCCTTATGGACGTGAAGGTTAGACTGGTACAGACTTAGAGATAAAGTGTTAGGGAATCGGTTTTATTTTCTGTTTTGTTAATGAACTTTGGTTAGTGTCTTCAGGGTTTTCTCAGTGGTCAGCTTCCATTGCTACTTTGTGTCAGGTGCTGAGTTCGGTTTATTGTTTATAATTAGGTATTTAATTTCAGTTATGTCGGTATAATAAGAAAATTTTGGTTTGCCGGTCTATGGAAGTTGTCGGTTGTGGTTGAGGAAAGTAATTATTATAGTGAGTGTGTTTAGTATTCGTTTAGGGTAGATACGTGAAAGTAACAGCTTTTAGTTAGGAATACGTTTTTTTGTTAGATGGGCAGGATTAAGGTTAGGTTCAGGGGCAGGATTGTTTGGTGTGTTTTGGTTTCCAGAATTTTGTTGAGGGTCAGGATTAGGATTACTGTTTGCAGGTGTAAGATGTAGTGCAAGGTCAAGTTCGTTTTTATTATCTGATTTAGGAGTAAAGTCGGTCTTAGGGTCAGAGTAAGGTTTAAGGTAGGATCGACAGTTGTGTATATGCTCATCGGTATGGTTCTAGTTCTACTTTGGATCACATAAGAGACTTCTGTCACGGTTATAATTGATATTATCATGAGGGTGAGTTAGTATTTAGTTAATGTTGAGTAATAGGGTTCGGTGTATGGTAGGTTTTTGAAGTAGGCTTTTAATAGGGTTGAGTATAGATTCAATTTAGTTTAGTGTCAGAGTTCCTATCGATGTAGGCGTTGTGTTTAAACGGTCTCAAGGTTTCTTTTCACCGTAGCCTTTAATGTTAGGTTAGGATTTCGGTTAAGGGTCGGATAGGTGTTCAATATAGGGTCAGCTTTTGACTTAGAATAGTTTTTTTGATTACGGTTAGAGTTAGCTTTCAGATAGTGCTTCATTTAGTGGCATGACTAGGGTATTTGTTCAGTCACGGTTTCCGTGAAGTTCTTATTAGGTTCATTTATCGTATTGGGTTCATGATGCAGTTTAGGTGTATGGTAGCATTAGATTCAAGTCAGAAATTGGTTTGAAATCAGAGCTGTTGGGGTGTGTGTTAAGTGGAAACTAGGGGAAGATAGGGTATGTGTTAGGGACAGGATTCTCTTGGTTTTTATATACGGTGTAAGATTAGTATGACAGATTTATGGGCACTGTTATGATTACATTTGGCTGTATGATTACCAATCATTAGTTTTTTTTTAGAGTTATGATTGGTGATAATTTGGGTTCTCAATATGTATGGGGGAATCAATGTTAAGTTTAGGATTGTTAGGGGTGTGGTTAGTGTCAGGGGTGCGGTTAGGGTTAGGGGTCCGGCTAGGGTTAAGGTTTGGGGGTTAAGGGGTTG
>NW_024354502.1:3745326-3772071 GCF_902729225.1 Pteropus medius | reverse complement strand
TTTCCTGCTGACCCTAGGGATCTAGAAGAGCAGGGCAGTGTGTGGTATCGGAGGAAGAGAATGGAGTCGGAGCCCCGGGTCTGAGACTCATCTCTTGCTCCAGGTGAACTTGGCTGCCATTGTCGCTGAAGGGAACATCTTGGCTCTTTCTTCTGTGTGCTGCTTGCTGTCACTGAATGTCACTCATAAACCTGGTTTATTTTTAAGGGATGTTTTTTATTCTATTGCTTGTCTCTAGAAGGATATCCACAGATGCTACCAAACCCCACAAAGATTGGGCAAGTTATAAAAGCTTCAGAGAAATCTCAAAGTTATTGACTTTCAGTGAAATATGAATAGGACTAGTTCTATTTTTCTCATAGCCCCTTCATAGAGACATTTATGTTATTATCAGTAAATGTATTTATTTTTAATTTTTTAATTTTTCAGTTACAGTTGATATACAATATTATGTTAGTTTCAGATGTACAACATAATGATTAGACATGTATACATATAACTTACAAAGTGAATCATTTCTGATATTACAGAAGTGTGTTCCTTTTCTTCCTCAAAGTTCCCAAGAGAGGGAAAAGCACAGAGGTATTTTAAATTTAGCCAGTTGTATCTCCCATGTGAGTTTCCAGATCTGTTTCTTTTCTCTCGGCTTCTGGAAGAGTGAAAAGAACACTGGTCTGGCTGCTGGGCTGACTACACTGCTTATTAGCTATGTGAGTTGGGCAGGTCTCCTTTCGGGGGCTCCATTTCCTCTCTCTCTCAAACCAGGGGCTGGACTAAGCCATTGGTTTCCTCACTGAGCTGTGCACACTTGGAAATGGCAGTGGGGGCTGTGGAGCGATTGCAAAGGATCTAGGAATCCATATGTCGGACAAGTCTGAAGGCTGAACAAAATCAAACCTCACATACATCTACTATATATGTGTATGAGGATGCCGTTATAAGTAATATAAGGCAGTTTAAAGTGTTATTGAATTTTTACTAATTTTATCATTAAATGTTTCTTGATTAAAATGTAATTTAAAATGTTATTGAATTTTTGCTAATTTTGGTCATTACGATATTCTTAATCAATGGATACTAAACATTCTGTTAATATGAGAATGATCTGAATATGTCTTTGATGTTAAGAGTGAGTCTCACAATTGCAAAGGTTGAAAATCTCAGGTTCAGGTGATTTATTGGGTTCTTTCTAGGTCTAATATTTTGGGATTCTAAACGGCAATGTTCAAAACAGCAGCTATTATCCACATGTGGCCATTAACGTTTAAATTAATTTTTAAAAATTCAGTTCTACTAGCTGGATTTCAGATGCTCAGTAGTTATATGAGTTTGTGTCTACCACATTGGTTAAGTGTAGATAATAGGATATTTTTGTCACTGCGGAAAGTTCTATTAGACAGCCCTGTTCTGGAACAACTGAATAACCTTATTAGTGTTTTTTCTCTGAGATAAGATGGTCTTATGACATAATTCTCAGAAGAATATGAGTTTGAGGCTCGAAGGCATTTAGCCTGTAGTTCCGTCATTGAAGGGAGTAAACGTATACATCACTGAGTGGGAGTGGTTAAGAAGCCTGACAGACTGATCCACTTTGCTGGGACAGTTTGCTTTTGCACGTTTGATTGTTCTAGGAAACATGATGCTTGAGAAAAACCATGCACACCAATGAGTGTTGTTTTAGCCACACCCCCAAAGAGCCTCACCCACCAGATAACACTGAGACTCAGAAGCCTGTGCCCAGGATCTGGATAAAGCCAGAAACCAGGACTTGGCTGGTTCTTAGCCCAGAGGAGCCACTAAGAAGAGGAGGAATGGAGAAACCATCCAAAGCCAAGTAACATATTTCCTTCTCCTAACAGGAGGCTGGGAGTTGCGGGTGAGGGTCTCCCTTCCAAATCCTCAAGGGTTAACTAAGACCTAAGGCTTCGAGTAAGGAAAGGTCATGGGCCAGGAGGGACATTAGGCCCTACCATGCACTTAAATGGCCTAGCCCCTTCTGATTAAAAAAATAAGTAACATTCATTTTAGAAAATTTGGAAAATATAGAAGCTGCGAGGATTTTAAAAATCACACATAATATCACTGGAGATAATTATGTTAATATTTTGAAATCAAAAAAACTTTTAAATTCTTTGAACTGGACTATAAAGAGTTCATATTAAATGCTTTTATTTCATGAAATCAGGGCCTTTCCTTATTTAAATGCACGAACCTATAAAGCCAGCGTAAATCTGTGGTTTCTTATCTCCTTCTGGCCATCTCTACCTCAAAGTCTTTTCTCTTACTTTGTAAAGATAGATGAGGTCTTTCCAGTCCTTTTGCAAGAATAATGTCCACTGGCCTCACTCATAGACTTGCTGAGGGAGCTCCATGGGGCTCAAGCTGATCCTCGAGGCCATGATGGGTTAGGAGTGTGGTTCAGAGCAGGCTGTGGCTTTCCATTTTGGTTGGGGCTGAATAAAAGGGGTCTGGGCATGTTCGCACCTTTTTATCTGCAAGATGACTTGGTAGAATTACATAGAGGGTACATTGTCAGTTCAGATTGGGAATAGGATTAGCGTTTTGGTACAGAATTGAGTTGCTGAATCATTTTTTAAAAAAATTAAATTATTTATTAAATATTTCTGTTATGAATATATCACTTGACTAAGGCACTGAAGGCACTAAGGGCCCACAGAAATAAATCAGACCAGATCCTTCTCTCAGAATGTTTATAGATAAGTGGTACTGATCAATAGTAAAATAGATGATTCTGATTTGAGTGTTGTGAGTATTATGATAGGGATATGCTCAGGGTACTGTGGGAGCCCAGCTGAGGAGTCATTTATCCATTTGGGGGGCTCGAGGAAGGTTTTCTTAGAAAAAGTGCATCTAAGCCAAGAAGTGGAGAATGAATAGGAACTAATATTCTCGAACGTGGAAGTGGAAGTGGGAGTGAGGGAGAATGTTCCAGGCAGAAGGTGCGACGTGAGTAAAGGCTGGGAGGTGACGAGCACGATGTATTTGGGAATGACACATTCAGTAAAGTCTATACAATGTCCACGTTGCATATTTTGCTGGTAAATACCTCGAGTAATGTTTGCTTCGACACTGGTCCGCGTTGATGGCCCCTTTCCCTTCCTCTTCACGTGGAAATGCCACTGTTTCTAAAGAAGACCCGGGTCGAGCCCACATTTCTCAGGCAGCCTTCGTAGATGTCCTCTGGTGGAAATAAACTCGTTCTCTTCTGGATTCGCACAGTGCTGCTGTCCTCTCTGAACTTTACACTTTATACGACAGTTATTTATGAATATCTCTCCTCCTGCCTTCCTGCACTATGGGCAGGTTGAGGTCAGGGATAGTCTTATTGCCTTCTAGAATCTTACCTGGTGCCTAGAAGCAAGATGCACTTAACACACGTGTGTTCAGAGAATGCTGCATTCACAAGAGCTGGTCTTTTGTGCTGCTGTCTCATGGTTTTGTTTTTTTGTTTTTTTTTGTTTTTTGTTTTGATATTTTAGTGCATTCTTTCCCTCACTGCAATTATTTGTTCTCTCCACGTGCTTGCCCAGATCCCCTACCACAATCAGGCTCAGGATAATTATCGGAGAGGATGATGCATTTGATTTCATTTATTTATGCAGATTAAATTCATTAGGATGAAAGTTTTAAATGGCATTATGAATATTTCCTGGAGTAAGGGCTCTGCTATGGGCAAAGGGAATGCAGAACTTCTCACATGGGTAGCAACCTTTTTAGTGCCATGGAGAGTTTTCAGCAGAGCTTGTATCCAACCATCATGCACGTGTATGCCTGCAGTTGTTGTTAAAATAATGAAGTAGCTCCGTACCAGAAGGTGAGTAGGTCCAGTCTTGAGCCCTTCTGACACCCGGGACCCACCTATGTAGAGCAACTAATGGGTTAATGCCCAGCACAGCAGGAGTTCTCCAGGATCCTGTCCTAGTGCCTGGCTGGTAGCATTTTGATAGGTCAATACCCATGCCATTGATATTTTGACTATCACCTCTGATTATTAAGTACATTTTAGATCAAAGAGAGCTGATTAGGACACCACATTATTTCAACCGTCGATTATATCATTTACTTACTATATCACTTTAGGCATGTTGTGTCACCTTCGCTTTTCCATTTTCTTGTCTGTAAAAGAGGGAGAAGAATTCATTTCTTTATGCATCCACCCATCCATTTCTCCATCCAGCAATCATCTGTGCCAACACCAGCCGGGGAATGCTGCCTAACAGCGACCAGACAGACATTTAAGAATTCAGTTGTGGGGACTGGTCACCAGTCTAGAGATTGGTGATGTCAGGGTCATCGCCACATCAGAGCAGCATCAGTTCTTCAGTGTTCACTCAGGGAACAGTCTGGGGTGTTTTTGTGCAATCTAACGTTCAGGAAGGGTCTTCAGCACTTTTATTCATGACGTTTGCAGAAAGCCTGCATAGTGCCGAAAGGACTATGAGTCAGTTTTCACTTGTATTTAATGAGAGCCTCCTTGTTCCAGATGTTAGTTTTTTTCCAAAACAAAAAGAGCTTAAAAGCTTTTGCTTAATATAAAAATAATACTCAACTTTTATAAAAATGTAAAAGAATACAGAAAAAGACATAACGATGAAAAGTAAACTTAATCCCAAATTCCACTGCTTAGAGATTAATACTCATCTTTTTGATGAAAGATGGCTTCAGGCATCTTTGTATGCATTTATACATATTAAAAATAATAACTACTTCATATTATACAGGCTGTTCTGTATCCTACTTTCCCTCTGCACATTATCAACGTACAGCGAACGTTCTGTTATCAGCTGGGTGATGAATAAGAAGTGTTTAATACTGAAAAGGAGCTGTGATCTCTACACTTCGTCTCATCACAGCATTCTAGGATTCTGCGAGTGTAGAATTCTTTTCTCTCATTTTCCCCTGGAACTAATCGAGTTTGTGCTTAGATCTGGTATGGAGGGACATTTTCAATTCAATAAGTACATACCTGCACTGCTATTGTAATGACCACATGATATTCTATTGGACATACAGAATTCACTTATTTAATCAGTCACCAGTTGATGGATATTTGACTTATTTCCCATTTTTGGCTAATATAATACTTCCATAATAAACATCCTTGTATATTCAACTTTGCCCGTTTGCAAAATTGTGCAATCACACCCTGAGGATAAATTCCTAGAAATGAGAAGACTGAGATCAAAGGTTTTTAAATTTTAATTCGTGTTTATATCAGAGTTTATTAAGGGATAAGAAAAATTGTGGGAGCTTGAAGTATAATTGGGGGAGACAGGACTTAAAACTCGTGGCATAGTCATAGAACAGTGCAGAACGTGTCTAGTAGAGAGCTGAAGGGTGAATATTGTTAGATGAAAGGGTCACCAAGTGTTGGGAGAAGTTTCAGAGAAAGTGGGTGAAGTGACCTTGCTTTGGAATCCTTAAAAACAGCCTGGACTCGCATCAGTGAGGGTATTTCTTAGAGAGCCCCACATAAATTCAGAGGCAGGGACTAGTTTTTTTGTAGCTCACAAAATATTTCGTGAGTTTCCCTTCAGTGCAAGGCCTGGGATAAGATTCAGGCATCGAGAGACTCTCAATCCAGGCGGAGCATGCGGTGGTCAACTGGAACTGCAGTTCAGAGGAGAGGTGCTCCAGGGGGACCCTGCTCAAGGGACAGATAACAAGATGACCCTGGGTGGATGGGGGAGGCAAGCAGGTGGAGAGAACCCTGCTCATTCAAGCTGGAGGTTAGAGGATGAGCAGGCATCCTGAAGGTCTCAGCCGTAAGGAGGCTGGAGGCTGGGAGAGCCTGTGGGGCACTGTGGTCCAGCGTGGTTGGAGCACGAAGCGGAAAAAGGGAGAGTGGTCCTTCGAGGCCATTTCCCACACGTGGGACCATCTGCTTTGTCTCATCCTCTGGACTTCCTCTTTCCTTTACTGGTCTAGACTGGGCATCCTTGCAGAGAGGACTTGAGGAGAGGACATCTACTCTATGTCTTTATGTGGTCCATTGTAGAACCTAGACTCTGTTTCAATAGCAGTGAGCAGGATTTCTACTTGTAAAGTTTCCTGTGCGTCTAGCCAATACCCTACAGTTGCCACACACACACTTACTCTCAAGGAGGCCTGCTCTGGCAAAGTGACAGCCGGAAAAGCCACCTCTGCTCAAGGTCCAGACATGGGGAATGCTAAACTCTGTGCTCTGCAGGGCCAAGTGCAAAATGAAAATGCAGGGCCTCTTGTTCAACAAGCAGGAAAAAGTTCTTCCTGTCTTTTGTGGTCTCTCTCTGGACCTGTAATGATGTTCTTATTTGTCATTTAATGTCGAGTCTCTCAAGCATTGGGATAAACACAGGTGAGTGCATACCCTCATAGGTACCTGGGAGTTTATCTGCCCCCTGGGAGGGAAACAGGTGACCAAAAGTCTGTCCTGGGAGGGTCAGTAATCCAGTAGGAGGGACACATGAGAGTAGAGCCTCTAAGCCCCTTGCATATGCTGCATTGTCCCATTTGACCTCATTTACAAATTCAAAGACAAAATTATGAAGAATATCAAGATGGTGACCACAGAGCATTAAACCCCATGTGAAGGTCTCTTTCTGCTCTTGGGAACTTAGTGTGACTACACTGGTTGCAGGTTCCATTCTTGGGGTCCACAGATGTCATTTTCATTCACTAACCAGCCCCGAGGCTTGCCCCAGTTCGACTGTAAATTGATGGCCGCAATGTCTAGCCCTTAGGGTTGTAGTTCAGATGCAATGAGAAATTGAATATTCTGAGAGTGATGCTGAATTATGATGAAGAACCAAGATTAGACTGGTTTTGGTGGCATGGCGGCTCTGTCGAGACATCAGAGTCGAGCAAGGAGAGAGCCTGACGAGCCCGGGGGACCACGTAGCAGGGCCACTGTTGTGAAAGAATACTCAAGCTTTGTAGAGGTGGACACGCTCATTGACCTTTAGGGTCTTTTCTTACTGTGGGACCATGATTTCATAATTAAGTTTTGGACAAGGTAATATCCATTTATTTACTCATTCAACAAACTCGAATGCCAGCTACTCTTTCAGGTACTAGGGACAAAAGACAGAGTGGGCGCAGTGTCTGCTCTCAAGAGATTGTACTCTTTTAAAAAAATAAATGGTGGTAAAAATATGTAACATAAAATTTATCATCGTAACCATTTTGAAGTGTACCGTTCAGTAGCGTTAAGTGTATGCACAGCAGATCTCCAGACTTTTTCATCTTGCGACACAACACTCTGTACCCCTTAAACATCTCCCCATTTCCCACCATCCCCAGCACCTGGCAACCACCCTTCTGCTTTCTGTTTCTATGAGTATGACTGCTGCAGATACCTCGTATGAGTGCCATTATACAGCACTTGTTTGTTTTGTCACTGGCTAATTTCGTTTAGCATAATGTCCTCAAGGTTCATTCATGTTGTAGCATGACACACCATTGCCTACTTTTGTAAGGCTAAATAATATTACATCGTATGTATCGATGTCTCCATTGATGAACGTTTGGGTTGCTTCCACCTCTTGGCTGTTGTGAATAAGGCTCCTATGAACATGAGTATGCAAACATCTCTTTGAGATCCTGCTTTAAATTCTTTTAAGTATATATCCAGAATTAATATTGTTGGATCATATGCTAATTCTATTTTTAATTTTTAAAGGAAGTCCATGCTATTTTCTGTAGTAGCTGCATCATTTTACATTTCCACCAATAATGCACAAGCTTTCTAATTTCTTCATATCTTCGTCAACACTTGCTATTTTCTTTTTTTAAAATTTGCTTTGTTTTGTTTATGAAAGTGGTTATCCTAATGGGTGTGAGGATTATACTCTCGTAGGGAGGCAGGCATGTCAACATATGCAAGTATTGGGGTGGATCTGGAGCTGGTAGAAGGCAGGAGAGGGCCCTGTGGGGCATGCAGGGGCCAATCTAACTGATGTGTGGCTGCCAGGAGAGGCTGCACCTTGGAACTGAGGCTGGAAAGATGAATGCACATCAAGTCTCTTGCAGCAAGCCATCGATGTGCTGTAAGGCCTTGGGCAAGTTGGTTCACCTGTATGGGGCTTTGTTTCTCCATTTCTGACAAGAAGGTCTGGGCCAGGAAGCAGAGAGAAGAAGGCATGGAACTGTGAAATGGCCTAGCCAGTTTATTTCCCACCCTGTGCCTCAGATGCAAAGACTTCTGGGTAATGTTGGAGTGTTCCCAATTTAAATCTCTCAGAACTGGTGCCTCCAGGTCCCTCATTAGGGCTCTTTCACAGCTGACCTAAAGTAGCCACCTCCTTCTTACTCCTTCACGTGTACTCTGCCACCAAACTGGCCTGCTCCCAGCAGTTGTCACCTGGGTGCGACAGCTGGTGGCTCACATTACATCAGATGTAGGTGTGGGAAGCTATGGAATCTATGCTCTCAGGGCTGGCTACCAGGTGGGGGCAGGGGACACTTGGTCCACGTGACAGAAGGTAACATCTGCGGCTGGAGAGAATAGCAGGGTTTCTGTCTGAGTCACAGGAGGGCGGATGGGCTTGAAGGAAACAGGAATAAGAGGAAAACCTCTGACTGAAAAAGAACTTTCTGGTTGCAGTGAGTGCTGCTGGGGGGCTGTGCGTCTGGCCTGGACCTAGTCAGAAACACGCTTAGATTCTCTGAATATTGATGGTGCAGCTTACTGTTTCCTACTTGATCACATTGACAGCAGCCCAGGGATGTAGATGTTGATGGCGGTGAGGATTCTACAGCTAGTAAGTGGCAGAGTTAGGATTTTAACCCAGATCGACTCACCCAAAGCTCCCTTTTCTTCCTGCTCATTAAATCCCATTGCCCGCTCGTGGTTTCCAAAAACACAACAGCTGAGACTTCTGTGGACTGCACCACTCTGTCTTGCCCTCTCTGTTCTCCCCCTGGCCGCACCTCTCCTCCTGTCCTATGGAGGGGCTGCTACTTAGTGCGGTTCTGCCCTCAGAGCCCTGTGCAGAGTGGTGATGGAGAAGAAGTTACCTGAGCCAGTGGCCCGAGCATGCGTTTTTCTGCCAGGGCTCTAAAGCTGGGCCCCTGTCTTTAAGGATGAAGCTGGAAGTTACAACATCACATTCACCGGCATCTTATTGGCTAAAAGTTACTACATAGCCACATTCTAACTGTGAGCACATACCAAGCTGCAAGGGGTGATAGGAAATGTAATTTTGTAATTTTTGTAGCTACGTCCCCAGCTAAAAATTAGTGATTCTATTACTATGAGCTAGAAAGAAAAAAGGAAAGCAAGGACAATATTCAAAAATAGCATTCAAAAAAATGATGAAATAAAAATATATAATAGAAGCTTTAGTATTTCCTTCCTGCATGCAGTGGATAGTCTTGCCCAGGCCTCAAAGTGTATCTACCTTTCTTAGAAAGATTGTCTGGTTTTTCCCAGACACATTTAAATGTCTCCTCTGAAAAGAATTGAACACTGTGCTTAGAAATATTAGCTCCAAGAACAGGTATATTATTTGTAGGGCCCATTGTAAAGGAAAATGCAAGACCCCTTGTTTGACAATTATTAGGCATTTCAAGACAGCAACAGTAGAGCAGCAAACATGGGACTTGTCTGTTTGAGTATGGCACCTAGTGCAGCTACACAGATCATGTATCCAGGATGAAGTTGACTCTGCTCAGCTCTCACTGGAGGAATGACAGAAAAGATGTCAGAGTCCCCACTGACTTCTTATAATTGTCACACAAATTATGGGAGTCAACTCTTATAAAACAATACAGCATAAATCAACACCCAGAATGCGACTTCAAGATCTAAGCGTTAGAGTTTGGTGGAGAGGTGGGGGCGGTACACAGATGGTTGTTTCAGGAATGTTTCTCAGATGTGGAATGCTAGTCATACATTCCTGGAAGTTAGAGAGCATCTGTGTTGTGAATTCATTAAGTGTTCTTTGCATGACTACCCTGGGAGGGTGGGCTAGTACTATGTTTGGGAATCCAGATGGCCTGCTTTCCTCTGCATTCTGGGATCAAAGGCTATGTCCATGGGCCCTGAAAATAATTGGCTCGTTCAGTTTGCCAGGCCGAACTGTCTGGTCGTGTGCATAGCTACAGAGTGCACACTCAGGGATGCGGGGTCAGCTCCAGGAGGTCATCGCAGAGTGGCCAGATTGGGCAGGATGGAAGTTCAGGTGATAGTCGAAGAGGGAAGTTTTAGTAAGTATTAGGCCAAGGCTGTAAAAAGGCATTAAGGTGATGGATCAGAATGCCAGGAGATGTGGAGGACCATAGGGAGCAAAAGAGATACGCTGTAAGGCGAATGGTTCAGAACATAAGAATGAACAACTACAACCTGGACCACAATCCCTTATTGACAATCCCTAAGTCCATACAGCTCTGAAAACGAAATGTCTTCTCTAAGTCTGGCACAGACTCTTGCTGTAGAACCTGACTTGCGGCCATGTATTGTCTTTATCCCAGTTAGTGTGAATATTCACATGGTTTATAGAAATATTACTATATTTATGGAATGCTGGCCCAGACTCAAATTTAATTCTCTCTTTATAAAATCAGAAAGATTTTGAATTTCATAACATATTGGGTTCCAAAGATTTTGGGCTTGCAATATTGTTGGAAGCCAGCCGACAAAGTAATTGAGGGTACCTGAAAGGGGGAGCATGGACTGAGGAAAAGAAAGAAGACAGACAGAATTGCAGGAGGGAGCACAGATTCAAGCTGTGTCTCCGAGTTTATTTAGAACACACTACTTATAGCATTACAATAAGAAAGACAGTAGTCAAGAACCAAGGTTAGCCAGATTACTTATCTAGTAGAACAATGAGATTCTCACAACTCAGAACTCTCTGCTAAACTGTAGCAAGGAATTTGCAGTGATTGCTATGTGAACAGTTACCTCCCAGTTTTTCCCAGCGCTTTACAATCTCAACTTCTTACATGGTTGCCAAGTACACAAATATCCTTGTTCCTTGTTATACGATTTCGCATGTCCATAAGTGACTCCCCACACAATATGTAATATTTGTTGAACACTTGTTATGTGCCAGGCACTATTCTAAGTACTTTACATGTATGAGTTTATTTAATACTCATGACGCCCTAGGATATAGGTTCCAATATTTGTCCCTTTGGTAAGAAAGGTGGAGCCCACAGAAGTTTTGCAATTTGTCTAGAAAATCATGAATGTCAGGAGCCTAGTTTTAAATCACAGAACTAAGTCAGACAGCTCAAGAGGCATCTACAACTAATCTCGTTTAGGGGCAAAACAATTTATTCAAACTATGGCTTGTATGAAATGATCAGGCAAGTCAGTCATAGTGAATCTGGTTGTTGAGTGAGGTAAGAAGAGGCTTGATGAAAAAGCGTTTTCCTTCTACTATATAGATTTCTAGTGAAACTGTTCAGCAACCATGGAATCTGTACTAACCTTTCAGAAAAACCAAGTGACCTTTGAGTGGTAAGCATTTATTGATAGAAATCATACTTGCATATTCAAGGACAACCCAATTTTGATTTATTAAATTGATTTTTTGGCTTTGATTGTAATAAATATACTATATTTTGAAGTCTTCACAATGGCTTTTGTGGAAGCACCATTGGTCTTATTAAAAAACTTAATGTTTTTCTCAAAAGTTGCACCGCTGGTTAATAGCTGGTGGGCTGGCTGATATTATCTTACTTTATTGATGCCCACATTATTCAAGGCAGGGTTCCAAATGCTGACAAAAGAAAAATAGATCACATTTATTGCTGCTTCTTTATATTCCACACTTGTCTTAGTTAGAGAACTAAATTAGATTAGTTTGACAGGCTCTGTTCTTTTTGGAGTTTTACCGACTGCTACATTACACCTCTCTATATCTCTGTGTTTCAAAGCTATTGTCTGATGACTCCTTTTCATTGTTTTTTTTTTTTTCCCCTTTCTGGAAATGGGTGCAATGTGAGTATCATGAATAATCGATGGCTTTATTTATATAATTGCTACACACGATGATAAAGGTTATACAGGAATATTAATTTCTCTATTAACCCTTGAATATGAATCAAGGATTTTGTTGACTTGTAAGTTACCTATTAATAAAATATGGCAAAAAGTTTTCTCATCATATCTTCTCTATGAATTCTTAATAAATGATTAAAAGTGTCACAGATGAATATTCCAATGTGTTCAATTTTTTGGAGCAAAAATAATATTTAGAGTAACTACTATCACAGCAGCCTGGTGGTGAGTCAGATACTGAAGTTATTTATTGCCTATAGAATGGATCTTTGTTTTTCTTTTGGATAGCTTTGCACCTTTAAACTTCTTTTACCATTTGTCAGTTCTTCCCAAGGCAAAAGCCATAGACTTGCTTTCCCAACTTCCCTTGCAGCTAGGATACAAACATGTGACCTTGGCTGCATCAATCAGATGCATGCCTTTGAGATTTTTAAATTGAAAGCTAGTGACACAAATAAGCAGGTGCAGCATAGAACCATTCTGGTGAGGAGGAGGGCAAATCAGCCTGTTTTCTGGGAGAGGGCAGAACGAGAGGTTCTGGCAGTACTCTCTGTTTTCCAGTGTGGTAAATGACTGAGCTATCTGTATCCAGAGGCGGGGTCTACCCAGGGGCTTTCCGTGGTATGAGGTGGGCATTGCTCCTGGCTTGGTAGTCCTCAAGCTTGGTTCTTTGGGCCTCCTTGAAAATCTGAATACAACCTCATATGCTTTAATATATTTCTCTTCCCTTTAATGTAGCCAGAATGAATTTCCGTAGTTGGCAAGTAAGAAATCCAATCGATACAACTGGAATGTGAGGATAATGACAAAGAAATACGATGATTTTACATGTACATCCTTCCAACTGTTAAAAGATATCAGTAGAACAAGACTATTTGCTGGGTCGTTCTGACAGCAGTCATCATTTACTTAAGCTGATTCACTACTGAGAACAGCAGTTTAGAAAGAATAATACACACGCAGGCAGGTATTCCTAGGAGGAATGGAGGGTGACTTAATACAGGCACAATGATTAGTTATGAGTCTGGAATTCACTAGAGGCCTTAAGAAAGGGAATTAAAAGATGATCCTGAAAAGGTCCTGCATAGAGATCTTCTGGAAGAGTCCATGTTCTTGGCTTGGGAGGTATTAAGAGCTGGTCAGAACAAAGAATACAGTTTTGCTAGAGGCTCGCAATTTAATTCTTCTGTCCACTCATTCAACACATATTTATGAAGCGCCTGCTCTGTGCCATGCACATGCGTAGGACGGAGGAGATGGAGGAGGCGGTGGGTGAGCTGGGCAGGGCTACTCAGAGCTTCGTGTGGTGCCCTGGGGTTTCAGAGTATTTCCAATACACGTGAGGAAAGTGTAGTGAGTTGGATAGCTGTTTGTACTTGAAGACACTGAACACTGGAGAGGTTGAATGAATTAACCACAATCACATAGCCAGCAAGCAGTAGACTTGAAAATCGAATTCAATTCTTCTGGTTCCAGAATCCTATATTCTTTCCAGGACACCAGGTCCTTATACCTGCCAGAGCTCATATCAACCCTGAGGTGGATGTCAAAATATTACTAGTTCTTCTCTTTTCTGGGAAGGAAACCAGAGTCAAGGAAAGATTCAGTGGGTAAATAGAGAGGCAGGTCTCCACTTTCCAGTGCTTGTGGTCTTTCTCCTCCCCTGCTGCCCCAGGCTGCCTCTGTCATTTGTGTCTTGATTGAAAACATGAATTGGGAGCTGCTCTTGATGGATGATATACAGGGGAGAGAAAATACACTAGTGGTGTATCAGCCATATTTGGATGAGGGTCGGGTACCAGAGATTATAGTCAAGTGTGAGAACTAGAGAGAGGGAGTACAAGAAAGGGAACTCTATCTACGTAGCCATTTTCCCCTTAGGGTGGTGGCATTATCAGAGACACGGTCCCCACCCTTACGATACCACAGTCTGTGGGCAAAGTAAGCATTGCACAACTGAGTCATTTCTATCTTCGGGCCGTGCCTCTCGTGTTACATTTATTCTACTAGATGACATTGGTTTCTTTTTTTACTTAGAAATTTTATTGAGATAATTGTAGATTATTGAGAAATGTATATAACATGTCATTGTAAGAAATAATACGGAGAGGTCTTATGTATCCTTTACCCAACTCCTCCCAATGATAGCATGCAAAACTATGCTAGAGGATCACAAGCAGAATATGGCATTGGTATAATCCACTGACCTCATTCAGATTTCCCAAAGTTTACTCGCACTTGTGCATGTGTGGGTGCATATGTCCATGTGTGTATTTAGTTCTATACAGTTTTACCACCCGTGTTAGTGAATCCAGCACCACAGTTAACATAAGGAACAGTTTTATCACAAGGACCCCATGTGTTGACCTTTTATGTTTTTATAACCACATCTCTCCCTGATTTTACCTTTTTTGTCTCATATGTCATTGGTCTCTATAAAGGTACTTAATAAATTTGTATGACATGAATAGACCAATGAACAACGCCATAAGAATTATTTGTATCTCAATCTCTATCTCTATCTCTATCATCTATATCTATATCTGTATCTGTATCTATACTGTATCTGTACTTGTACCTGTACCTATATCTATATAAATGCCCTCAGGAGGGCAGAGGAAGGAGCCGGTTATCCGAGCTGGGCCTTGACCACAGAAGAGGAGAGGCGGAGCTTAAGGGTGCGCGGGCAGTTGTGACTTGGGCTGGAGAGCGCGGTGACGAATCTCGTGCGCTCCGAGAGGGGCCGCCTGAGTATGAGTTCCCTTCTTCCACTCACGGTCTCCATGCTCCTGGGCAAGTGACTTTAGCCCTCTAGGCCTCCTCAGTTTCCTCATCTTTGAATAGAGGTGACACTAGTACCCACTTCAGGGGTTGTCTTGGGATGAAATGCAAGGATGCCTGTACCACACTTGGCAGAGTGCCTGGCACATGGTGACACTGACCTCAATAAATAGATATTGCTCTGAATAGTCTTGGTGTTCGGTATTAGAGGAGGGTCTCCAATGACCTAGGATGGAGGTCCTGTCTAAACCCGCCTTCATGAAGAAGCGCGGATTGAACGCCTTCCTCGAGGCCGGCGTGGGAGGCGGGGTCACTCCGCTGGTGGCTGAGCATGGCCCATACCCAGCCCCCACCCCGCTCTGGTTCTGTTGTCTGTGCTCTCGCGTTCACTCCCACTGAGGCTGTGGAGACTCTGCTTGCCTTTCGCGTGTTCTATTATGTCCTGTGGGGAAAATGATATGTTAACGGACAGTTATAAATCAAAAGGAATGAACGTCCTGGGGGGCTGCCCTCCTGAATAATGAGAATCTCGTGCCCCAAAAGCCCCACCAAAAGTCCGCGTGGCCGGTGGATGAGTTTTACCCCAGCCCGAGCTCCTTCCTGAGAAGGAGACTTGTAGGAAATCGTTCACGAGAATCAGCTTCCTTTTTCTCCACTTCCCCCTCATGGGATTGAAGATGGGTGTTTACCGTGAGTCTGGTCTAAGATTAGTGTGTCTGGACCTCCCTCCGTTCCGCTGAAATCTCCTTACTGTGTACACACCGTTTGTGAGCACATAAATCTCCTTTTGTCACAAAGCCGAAGGCAGTTAGTAGAGCAGGATCCGGGGTCAGAACCTTTTACAGATTCCCCGCTACCAACTGTCAAGCCGGCTGCAATTGGCCACCGCAGGAAAGGCTGGCTGGACAGGTGCAGAGAGCTTTTTTTTCTTTTTTGGGACTGAGATGGAACAGCGGGGAACCTGTCCTTCTTACCCACATAGCTGCTGTGACACATGGCTGCACATGAAAGTTCTTTGTAAAGGATGAAGCATTCTAGAAATAGAGATTATTATTAGGAGTTGGCTGAAGGCTTTCTGAGTGTCTTAGATGCTGGAATGCCATTGCGTTCCACGACCACAAGACGCTGTCATTTCCATCACTGCCCTGGAAGTGACCACAGGCCTCCCACAGTAGGGCATCTAGTAGGTGTTCAGTAAACGTTTGTTGAATTATAACAACTGTTGTGAGTTCTCCATGACTCAGGCCGTACGTGGGATAACGATTGTATGTACTGAGACGTGTTCCCTCTGGCAGAGGCCGCGTGGCAGGAGGTCTAGCAAGGGGAAGGTGGGGAGGGTTTCTGTGGATCCGATCTGCACTGGTATCTGGAACCAGTGTAGCAGCTTCACAGTGAAGATCTTGTTCTTCCCAGAGTGTAAAGGGCGGGAGGAGTTTCACAACCTTCTTGCTTTGCAATACTCTGTCTTTTGCATTTCTAAAATAATTCTAAAGCTAATTGAATTCTACAGATAATTTCCAAACTTCAGTGTAGATAACTGTGCAGCATCACACCCTAAAGTTTATTTTCCAGAGTTGTTTACCTGTTACGTTACTGACCACTTTGAGTTTTACTAAGTCATCCTTTCCCTCCTTTGAGGAAGTACTAGTTAGGGCTATAGTAGTTCGGGGCAAGCACAGGGAAGAGGGCAAGTGAAGTAGCGATGGTTATTTGTAACTGGGCAATTTCTTAAAAAGTTGACTGTAGCTTATCTATTTGGTGGTTCTGTCTGTTCCTTCTTTATACATTTCTGTGCCTCAGCTTGACGTTTTGTTCACAAATGTTTGTGGAATGAACCAGTGAATGAATTACATGTGTCTACTATGTGCTGGGTGCTCGGAGACAGCGATGAATCAGCTAGGCAGGGTCCTTGCCCTAATGAAATTTTTCATCTACGGATGGAGGTAGACACTAAAGAAAAAGTCAAATAAAGATTCAAACTATGGTAAGTGATGAAAAGAAAAAGCACTGGAATCGTGGGATCCTTGGCATCGGGGAAGGCCTTTCTGAAAATGAGATGTTAAATCACCCCTGCAGAATGGGACAGTGTTAACCGAACAAGGAGGGGCGTGAGGGCACGTGGATTCCAGGCACAGAGAAGACTCAAAGGGAGGGGCGTGTTCTGGTCAGATATCTGAAGAAAGGGGGTGTGGCTACAGCAGAGAGAGCAAAGTAGCACGAGATGAAGCAGAGAAATAAGGCTGCGGGGTTGTCCACTTGGTATCTCCATATAAAGAGCAATCAACGAACATTTATTATTGAAAGTCTACTGTGTAGCCAGATGAGTTTTGTTATGATGTGTGCTGTATCTGAATCAGACATAGCGGCCTCATGGTAAGGGCCTCATTCGGCAAACAAGGAGAAAGTAATTTAGATTAAACTTCAATGCTAGGAGGATGTATTTACTCTTTAGCTAGAGAAAGCTTTGAGTCCCCTGGAGCTGACATCTTTGAAATAGCATAGAACACAAGTCCCACAGGCTCTTCTTTTATGAAGAACAGATCAGACAAGGGGAAGAGGTTTGGTTCTCTTGAAAGGGCACTGGATTAGGGGACCGGAGACAAGACTCCAGCTCAGACAGTGCCGTGACTAGCTGTGCGACCTCAGATGGCCTCACAGTTTTAGTAATCACTTTCCTCATCTGTAACGTGTGAGGTCGAGACTCAGTGACTTCAGCGGTCTTTGTTCTGATTGGGATCAAATCTGCCACGACCAAAAACGGGAGGAGAAATGCACTAGGAGACCTGCCCTCCTGCTGTGAACCCCTGAGCCAAGGCCCATTTCTTTGGGGACAATGAGGACTATGTTGGGGATCTTGAAGGAGGCTGCCTCATGAACTCCTCTTTAACCTGATCCGTCCTCACCTGCAAAACCTTTTCCCTGACCTCCTGTCTGACACTGGGACTAGCCTTCCTTCTGCTTTACGCCGTAGAGCCTCCTCCATCTCTGGCTGGCCCCCAGGTGTTAACTCCCATCCTTCCCCATGAAGCATCTCATCTCAGTCCCCTTTTAGTGCCCAGCGTCTTATCTGAAATATAAAGGTGCTCAGCAGAGTGAACCCAACATTCTTTTCTTTCCTATGGTGCCATCCAGAAGTGCAAGAGGAAGTGACAAAGGCCGCGCATCAGTTTCCCAAGGCTGCCACAACCAATTACCACAAACTTGGCAGCTTAAAACCATAGGAATGTGTCCTCTCACAGTTCTAGAGGCCAGAAGTCTGAAATGAAGGTGCTGACGGGACCACGTTCCCTCCGAAGCCTCGGGGGAAAAGTCTTTCTCGCTGCTTCTAGCTTCCGGCTTTAGGTGTTCCTTGGCTGTGGCGACGTCACTCCGATACCTGCCTCTGTCTTCACGTGACCTCTCTGTGTGTCTTATCCTTTTATTTTTCTTATTAAGACACTTGTCATTGGATTTAGGGCCCACTGGGGTAATCTAGAATGATCTCATTTTGAGATCTCTAACTTAACTACATCTGCAAAGACTCGGTTTTGTTTTTGTTTGTTGGCTTGTTTTTGCAAATAAGGGCACATTCACAGTTTCCAGAACATAGATATCTCTTTGGAGGAGAACTATTCAACTCCTGACAGGCCGTTGATTTCTGAAGCGTTTGGCCCACCAAAATGCCTTCCTTTGATTTTATTCATTTTTCTTCTTTATAAACTTGACATCTTTGAAGTCGCGTCAGAACACAAATCCCAGTGGAATGTCACAGAGTGCAGGCGGCAGGCTGGAGAGGCTGAGAGTACAGGCTCTGAGGTCGCATGGCCCCGGTTCGAACCCCAGCATTTTCCAACTCCTCTGTGGCTCAGTTTTGCCTTCTGTACATTGGGCACAATAACATCGCCCACCTCTGAAGGCTGTTGTGGGCTCAAATCGGATACTTGTGAAAGAGCCTAGAACTGACCCCAAGTAAAGTACTCCATAAATGTTAATTATTATCGTTATTATTAGTGAAAGATAAAAATGCATTACGAATGGGTAGGGGATGGTGGAAATGATCGGATGGCTGGGTGGTGGCTAGAAAGCACCAAAGCTTTAGCATCGTCTGGAGGTAGAGTTCTTCGATGCCTTGGCTTACCTGTGGCCACTTGCCTTAGAATAAGACATGTTGGTGGCCCTCCTTGCAAGACCTACTCCGAGCTGCTGTGTTTGCTGATCAGAGGTGTGGGCTCTGGCAGCCAAGCCAAGCAAAGGGTGCAGAATTCTAAACAGAGATAGAGAGCTGCCAGGCGGACACACCAGTAGGGCATTCCCCGGGAGCGCTGCCCTGATATCCACTCTCCCAGGCCACTGTGCTCCAGACAGGAGCCTTTCTCTTCCCGAGACTTGCGCTGGACGCGACACCTCCCACCCTGCTGACCTGCTTCGGGTCCAAGAAGCGAGCAAGTGCCAGTGCTTCTGGGCACAGCCAGGGGCCCTTGCTGGTCAAGGTGAGGCTAGTGGCTCTGTTTCTTGTTACTGAGCTCCATCCGTGCCACCCTCTACTGCAGTCTGAGCTCTGGGAAGCCCTGGGGGATGTTCTCCTTCTCCTTGTGCTTAGATACGTGGGCCATCATGGGGGAGGTCCCAGTCGGAGCACATAGACACTCGGATTTAGCAACAGACTGCCGTGTGGCTGTACGCCAGTCCCCTAACCTCTCTGCACTGCGATGCTCGGCGTCTGGGAAGTGAGGCTTGCACAGTCCCTGACTCTCATGAAGTGCTTGGAAATGTGTGGCTCCGGTTGACATTGGGGAGGCAGCATAGAGTGGAGGTCTGACGGGCCAGAGCTTGATGGCAGCTTATGACCTTGGCTGGGTTACTTAACCTTATAGACTCCAATTTCCACATCTGAAAAAGAGATTGAAATGTCAATGGTTGTGGGGATGATTAAATGAAAAAAATATGTGTGTAGAACCTTTAGCCCAAAGACTGGCTAATCCTGCACCCTAATGAACAATAGCTATTATGACTGTCCCAGAGCACTTGGAAAATTGATAATTAAATAGTAAAATGGAGGAACATATTGAATAAATTATACATTGTGCAATGGATAACTGTTTGTTGGCTCAGTCCCAATGTGATCTAGATGGAAAAGCATCCTGCCTGCAGTGAGGAGACCTGGCTTTGTCCCTAACTTAGCCAGTTGGTAGCTGGGTGGCTTTGCCTAACCTCTCTAAGCCTCAATTTTTCTGGTCTTAAAATAAGAATAATAATAGTGGTTTTTTTTTTCATTTGCCAGGAGCTCTTCTAAGTGCTTTACATATATAAACTCACTAACGAAGTAGGTATTATTTGATACCCACTTTACAGATGAAGAAAAGGAGGCATAGAGAGCTTATGCAATTTGCTTATAATCACACAGATTATAAGTAGCAGAGGCCTAACTTAGACCTGAGCCTGTGTCTTACCCAGTGTTCTATGGAAATACCATGAGTCTGTGTTTTCTCACAGGCTTCTATTAGGGTCCCATGTGTGGCTATGTGCTTGGGAGAGGGTAAAATATCTTACAGAAAGGACATGGAGTCACTATGTATCTCCTTGGGTCTTGGCTTCATCCTCCTCTGTTTTATGCGTGGCATTTGTCACTGTGTAAATTGGCATTTTTAAGCAGGTCTAGGTATAGACACATTGTATTAAAATGTTAGTTCAATATATAGACTTCCCCAGTTCTGATTTTGCTGCTATAGTTGTTTGGGGGATCAGTGGGGGCTTTCTCATTGTTTGTGTGGAATAATCTTTACAGAGAGTCTCCTGAGTTTGAGGCCCAGAACTAGACACAACTTTAGACCCCTTCTCTTTGGTGTTTCTGAGTTGAGACTGGAAAGGACAGAATTGGAATGCCTCTGCATGTTCGGGACTCCACACATTTGGACCCTGAGCTGTGGTTGAAACTCCAAGGACAGTTACTCCCTGAGAAGTCAACAGGACCAAGAGAGCATCCTCCTTTTAACCAAGAGGCTCCCACTCCAGTTTTTGCAAAAGTAGTTTCAAAAGAAACTGAGCAGAGCCCTCAGGAAAGTTTTGGTTGAGTGAGGGAGAGAGTTTGATGGATTCTGTTGTTTCTGAGACCCTGTAAGTCTCACACGAAACGTTCTCTTGAGACAAGCTGTTCTGTCGTGCCTCTCCAAAATGCCTTCAGAGTAATGTTTGATTGCACAGCTTGATAGATGAGCCTTCAGCCTCATTTCCTTCTATGCAGGACATCAGTGAATTTCTGATGGCAATTTATTTTTCTTTGTAATCATGTCTGGGGTATGGATGACTGGAAGCTGTTTGTGATTGCATTGAATTGCCTCATTATGTTTCAAGTTTTGGCTGATTAGAGAGCTTCATTCGACTACACTAACTGAAGTTTTTAATCTTGGAATTAATCATCTTAAGTGAAGTAGATTTTCGCTCCTCTTGGTTGCAGAACTCATTAAGGAACTCAAACACGAAAAGGAGAGAAAATTCTTTGCAGGTTATACCGGAAATATCAGTCTTTCCTGTTCACTACTGAACACTTTTGCTTTTAACTGATATAAATTTTCTTTCATTATTTTTCCTTTTTAAGTATACAGAGAAAAGTAATAAGGCTATCATATTTACTCCTTGGAGCATTTTATGTAATGTGCAGGAGTTCTGAAGGAAAGCTCTGTTGGAGAAAATTCATTGTGGATGAGTGGTGGGATTCAGGATGTATCTGTCATCAGAGTGAGCCTGGCCTGTGTTTGGAGAGCACGTGTTGTGGGCGTCCATGCTTACCGAGGTATTAGCATTCCTGGAGTAAACATAGAATAAATGAACATCTGGAAATCACAGCAATTTCAATAAACAGATTTACGACCTGGATTTGGTTCCTATTTTTCTTCTGGGTCTCAGTGTCTCTATCTGTTGAATGAGTAGGTTGATCTTGATTAGTGGTTTTTAAACTTAAAAAGTTTATTCATTCATTACTCCAAGTCTCAATATATAAAATAGATAAAAATGGATCCTCTTGGGTCGAAGGGGTCGAGGGAGGAGCGGGAAGGCAGATTGGGACACCTCGTCACCTATTTGGCCTTCCCTTACTTCCTCCCACCCCTGAACCTTTGGGCAGACACCTGGGCTTGAGATCATTGATAATCCCTCCTGTCAAATATCTAGAATATTTTTTCCAACCTTTACTTTTGCTCAAACTCTTTTCTCTAGTCATGCTGCCCAAAGATAGATATGGAAATGATTTAATATTTATCATTTCATCTCTTCTTAACCAAAATTTTATAGTTCTATTATGATTCACTCATGGCTATTTCATCTCAGAGGAACTAACATATATTCTCATTTCCCCTTTTTGCATGTCTCAGGAGTAATTTTTTTTGGTTATCAGTCTACTGGATTGTAAGGTAGTGAGCTCCTCACCACTGGAGGCCAAAGAGAAAGGGCTGGCTTGTCAGTTGACAGAGTTTTATTTATCTTATTAAACAAATACCTCTCGAATACTGAGTATGTACATAGCACTAAAGTATACATCACAGCTTACCTAAGGGAGGAGAGACAGACACGTAAGCAATGTGTGCAATGACCTGCTTCACTAGCTTACATTACAAAGAAGTCACGTTGTCTTTTACCATTCAGAGTAATTGCTTAAGCACGTTAGAAGAATGCTCAGCTTGTTTTTCATGAAGGTATGCTTTCCTACTCTTAAGTTTCTCTGGAAGCATAAAGAGCAGTTTTGCTTTTTAAATATTAGGCAAAGAGACAAGATCGGTTCATTCATAGTCACAGATTTTGTTCTTATCACTCAAAATTATATTTCTATTGAAAAAGAGTCCTTCTTTGGTAAAGGATGGTCTCAGGGCTTCCTTAGGTTATAACACCCTGGTTTGTACTTGGATGCTCAGCCATTTCAGTACCAAGGCCATTGAGTTGGGAGGGGCCTCCAGCCTCAGCCACACCATTGACCGGTGGTAGCCTTCCCCATGACCATCTAGGCTTGGTATTGAGCACTAGACACCAATCTAGACTCATTTGTCCTCATGGTGAATCTCCCTCCCCACCTCCCACCATTCTGAACATCAGTCAGAGACAAACATAATCCATCAGAATATTTCTAACAAAATTGGACTTCCAGAGCATCTCTATTCCTTTCCTCCAGGTAATTCCCAGGCCCTCATGCAGATTTGCCTATTCCTCCCAAGCAGCCTCTGAAATCTGAGTAACCAAGGGCATGTGGAGGCAGTACAGCAGTGAGATAAGGAGATCTCATCTTATAGCTGCAGAACTAAGAGGTACTGGTGAAGCCATGCATCCTTGAAGAGGGTCTGCTGCAGGGGGCCTTGCTGGGTGCATTTAGTCAGAAAAGCAACTGGCAACTTATAACTGGCAGCTTAGTAACATTCACCTGGCTAAGTACCCAGCCACAACTATAAGGGAGTGGTCCAAGGTGTGACTGTTGGAGTGGTAGGATCATGGAGACATCAGGTCCCTAGGTAGGAAGAGAATAAAGTACCCCTGCTGAACCCTCCAGTGGCTTCCTGTTGCTTTGGGGATAAAATCTAAGTCACTTCCCCACGGCTTGAGTTCCTGTGTCATCTGCGTCCTGTTCACCTCTCTGGCCTCATTTTGGGTTGCTATAACAAAATTACCATAGACAGGGTGGCTTAAACAGTAAACACTTATTTCTCACAGTTCTGGAAACTGGGAAGTCCAAGGCACCTGCAGATTCAGTGTCTGATGAGACCATGGTCTGATGAGTGTCTGATGACAGCACATGGCAGAGACTGAGAGAGAGAGTATGAGAGAGAGAGAGAGACAGAGAGAGACAGAGAGAGAGAGCGAGCATGCTCCAGTTCTTTGGTTCTACTGGCACCAATCCCATTGTGGGGACTCCACCTCCATGACCTCATCTAAACCCAGTTACTTCCCAAAGATCTTACCTTCAAATACCATCACATTTGGTATTAGGACTTCATTGTATAAATTTTGGAGGGACACAAACATTCAGTCCATAGCATTGTCTAATCTCTCCAAGTCAGTTTCTCCTCTTTAAACTGAGGCTAATAACATCTCCTCCCAAGGTTGTTCTGGTCATTCAATGAATTGTCACATTCATTGAATCTGACACATAGTAGGTTTCAAACACACATTCATCCTCTCCACCCATCTCTTCTCTTCTTCCCGGGATCTTATTCCTCTTTTAAGATCAAACTAGAGGGTCATCTCCTCCGGATGCCTTCTTTGACTCTTCTCTGCCCACGTCGGTCATTCTTTCCTCCAAGAGCACTTGGCACTGACCCAAGATAGCATTGCTCAGCTGTGCTTATAACAGTGCAGCCACACTGTGAGTGCCTCTCAGGCCAAGGACCCTGTTGGATTAGGCATACCAGGCCTAACACAATGCTGGGGACACAAATAGACTCCATATATGTTTCTTGAATCATCGCCTAAGGGACTGGTGATAGAGAAGTAACCAACCAATAAAAGCCATTTCGACATGATGAAAAAGAAAGGAAAAGAAGGATGCATTAGAAAAGGAAACGATTTTAAGAAATGGATTGAGACCAAAGCTGGGTGACAGCCAGAGCTGATGCACCATTTAACAGAGTACAAATGGTTCATTGGGCCCCAGAGAGAATAATTTCCTCTTTCCCCACAGTTCCAAGGTAAGAATTAAGGCAAGGCTTAGCAAGTGATATTTTATTCCCTTCTCTTATTATGCTCTCAGTCTTGAAATTGCCTGAATTCCTTTTGTCTGCTATGATACATTTTTGAAGAGAGCCAAAAAAACTTCCATCGAATTCGTGTGGAGTTTTCTGTATATATGCTCTATCTGTCCATTTATCTACCCATGTGTCAGTAGTCACTGAGCCCTGCTGTGTGTCAGGCATTATGCTAGGTACAGAATTAAATAGGCATGGTTACTGCCTTCAAAAGTTCAGCATCTAATAAAGAAGAATGACCTTTTTAAAGAAACTATGATGATCTATGTGATAAATACTGTAATAGAGATAAGAACAAAGTGCTAGTAGAATCCAGAAAAATGAACAACTTGATCCTCTTTGCAAAACTGGAGAACCTAGTTTTGCAAGGAAGTAGCTGAACTGGGCCTAGAAGATTTGGGTGTTGACAGGTAGAGATGGGAGAGGTCACCTTCAGTAGAGCGCTTGGAGTGAGAAACGGTTCATGGGCAAAAGAGTGTGATGAATCCAGGAGAAGCCGTCCTTTGGGCTGGAGTACAGAGTTTGGGGGGTCAGGTGATGGACTGGTGGGCTGAGACTATGTTGTGGAGAGCCCCAAGGGATGTTCATAGAATGTTGATTTTGCTTTTATATTAACATCTG
Organism: Pteropus medius; assembly: GCF_902729225.1. Taxonomy (NCBI): domain Eukaryota; kingdom Metazoa; phylum Chordata; class Mammalia; order Chiroptera; family Pteropodidae; genus Pteropus; species Pteropus medius. The sequence goes on along the minus strand of NW_024354502.1, from coordinate 3,746,958 downwards.
TGGGATGTAGCACTTTAGTTTTTCCAAACAGAATGTGGCGTCTTCTATCTCATTCGATCTTCATGATAGCTCTTTAAGGTAGGTATCACTTATCCTCCATTATATAGCTGAGGACACCGATGTGCAGAAAGGTTAAGGATCTGCTCAAGGTTACATAATTAGAGGGTGGCCCAGCCGATACTCAAAGCCATGACTTTGGATCCCAACATCTATGCTTTTAAAAAATTAAACATTTTGTTAAATCATGACATATACACAGAAAACACACACAAATTATAAATGTATTACTTAGAAATTTTCACCAAGTGAATATAGTAAGTAGTATTCTCTAAATCAAGCCGGGGAAGTTTGACATCTTCCCAATATTACATTTTCCCATTCATGAGCATTTATCACTTTATACAAATAATTTATAATTTCCAATGTAGAGGTCCTGTTCATATTTCTTAGATCGATTCCTAAGTTTTTGACTTTTTGAATGCTATCATAATACCTCCTATGTATAATTTCAGTTTATAATTCTTTATTTTTGGTATAGAGAATTACAATTGATTTTTGTATATTGACCTTATTTCTAGGTGCCCTGCTCAATTCACTTATGAATTCAAATAGTCCAACTTTATTGAACTGGTACAGTGACAGTGAACATCTTTGTCTCCTTTTTTTTTAACCTTTGGGGCAAGTCTTTCAATATGTACTATTGCTGTAATATTAACTCTAGGGTTTTAGTAGATATTCTTTATCATATTATGGAAATTCTCAGCTCTTCTAGTTTGCACAGATGGCAGAGTGGAAAATGATCTGCAGGAATTGGAGAGGATAGAAAGACCAGTTCGGAACTGAACTAGATCAGGAGCAGTGTGGATACAGACCTGGAATGCATGAGTCATGTCCTGGGTTCTCTTTCCTCAACGGTTCTTGCTTGATCGCTGCTCACCTCATAAAAGTTGTCAGGGTTCTCTTTCTCTCAGCGTCCCCAAAAAGTATTCTTTAAGATGTCTGCGATAAAGGTGTGGCCAAATTCATTTGGAAAAATCTGAATACTATATTACCTTCTTAGGGAGTCACGACCAACACCAGCATATTAAAGGCTCTGAGAATACTATAGCAAAGGTAGTTACTTAATTTAATTGAATACAGGAGCTGTTTTCAGTGTCTATGACACCAAAAAAACAGGGTTTAGAAGAAATTTCATAGCCCTTCTTTTTATCCATTATAGAGTTTAATGATTCTTACCCGTAACATAATCTGTTGTGTCAGCATATTGGTGTCTCTGAGGCTATAAACAAACATTTCTCTTTCCCCCTTATGTTTAAAACTCATTGAGAAATAAACCTAGGCATGAAATAGAGATCAAGACAGCACTTTTTTTTTTTTGCGGGCAAAGCTATATTGGAGGAAGCTGTATGGATTGGAGTTCAGACTGGTTTTTAAATACCTCCCTGTGAATCAGATGGACCCACCTACCCAGCTGTAGGGAGGAGCAGCCCTGCCTCAGTAACTTACTTCCACTTGGCAGTAGGAGCAGAAAGTAGAAAGGAATGTTGTGTGGGAAAGCAGAGCCAAGGAAGAAAAGACCACGTGGGAACAGAAACCTTAGACCTTAACCCTACTCAAGAGGAATTAAACAAT
>NW_024354502.1:3652345-3745315 GCF_902729225.1 Pteropus medius | reverse complement strand
ACAGAGAGTCTCCTGAGTTTGAGGCCCAGAACTAGACACAACTTTAGACCCCTTCTCTTTGGTGTTTCTGAGTTGAGACTGGAAAGGACAGAATTGGAATGCCTCTGCATGTTCGGGACTCCACACATTTGGACCCTGAGCTGTGGTTGAAACTCCAAGGACAGTTACTCCCTGAGAAGTCAACAGGACCAAGAGAGCATCCTCCTTTTAACCAAGAGGCTCCCACTCCAGTTTTTGCAAAAGTAGTTTCAAAAGAAACTGAGCAGAGCCCTCAGGAAAGTTTTGGTTGAGTGAGGGAGAGAGTTTGATGGATTCTGTTGTTTCTGAGACCCTGTAAGTCTCACACGAAACGTTCTCTTGAGACAAGCTGTTCTGTCGTGCCTCTCCAAAATGCCTTCAGAGTAATGTTTGATTGCACAGCTTGATAGATGAGCCTTCAGCCTCATTTCCTTCTATGCAGGACATCAGTGAATTTCTGATGGCAATTTATTTTTCTTTGTAATCATGTCTGGGGTATGGATGACTGGAAGCTGTTTGTGATTGCATTGAATTGCCTCATTATGTTTCAAGTTTTGGCTGATTAGAGAGCTTCATTCGACTACACTAACTGAAGTTTTTAATCTTGGAATTAATCATCTTAAGTGAAGTAGATTTTCGCTCCTCTTGGTTGCAGAACTCATTAAGGAACTCAAACACGAAAAGGAGAGAAAATTCTTTGCAGGTTATACCGGAAATATCAGTCTTTCCTGTTCACTACTGAACACTTTTGCTTTTAACTGATATAAATTTTCTTTCATTATTTTTCCTTTTTAAGTATACAGAGAAAAGTAATAAGGCTATCATATTTACTCCTTGGAGCATTTTATGTAATGTGCAGGAGTTCTGAAGGAAAGCTCTGTTGGAGAAAATTCATTCTGGATGAGTGGTGGGATTCAGGATGTATCTGTCATCAGAGTGAGCCTGGCCTGTGTTTGGAGAGCACGTGTTGTGGCCGTCCATGCTTACCGAGGTATTAGCATTCCTGGAGTAAACATAGAATAAATGAACATCCGGAAATCACAGCAATTTCAATAAACAGATTTACGACCTGGATTTGGTTCCTATTTTTCTTCTGGGTCTCAGTGTCTCTATCTGTTGAATGAGTAGGTTGATCTTGATTAGTGGTTTTTAAACTTAAAAAGTTTATTCATTCATTACTCCAAGTCTCAATATATAAAATAGATAAAAATGGATCCTCTTGGGTCGAAGAGGTCGAGGGAGGAGCGGGAAGGCAGATTGGGACACCTCGTCACCTATTTGGCCTTCCCTTACTTCCTCCCACCCCTGAACCTTTGGGCAGACACCTGGGCTTGAGATCATTGATAATCCCTCCTGTCAAATATCTAGAATATTTTTTCCAACCTTTACTTTTGCTCAAACTCTTTTCTCTAGTCATGCTGCCCAAAGATAGATATGGAAATGATTTAATATTTATCATTTCATCTCTTCTTAACCAAAATTTTATAGTTCTATTATGATTCACTCATGGCTATTTCATCTCAGAGGAACTAACATATATTCTCATTTCCCCTTTTTGCATGTCTCAGGAGTAATTTTTTTTGGTTATCAGTCTACTGGATTGTAAGGTAGTGAGCTCCTCACCACTGGAGGCCAAAGAGAAAGGGCTGGCTTGTCAGTTGACAGAGTTTTATTTATCTTATTAAACAAATACCTCTCGAATACTGAGTATGTACATAGCACTAAAGTATACATCACACCTTACCTAAGGGAGGAGAGACAGACACGTAAGCAATGTGTGCAATGACCTGCTTCACTAGCTTACATTACAAAGAAGTCATGTTGTCTTTTACCATTCAGAGTAATTGCTTAAGCACATTAGAAGAATGCTCAGCTTGTTTTTCATGAAGGTATGCTTTCCTACTCTTAAGTTTCTCTGGAAGCATAAAGAGCAGTTTTGCTTTTTAAATATTAGGCAAAGAGACAAGATCGGTTCATTCATAGTCACAGATTTTGTTCTTATCACTCAAAATTATATTTCTATTGAAAAAGAGTCCTTCTTTGGTAAAGGATGGTCTCAGGGCTTCCTTAGGTTATAACACCCTGGTTTGTACTTGGATGCTGTATAAATTTTGGAGGGACACAAACATTCAGTCCATAGCATTGTCTAATCTCTCCAAGTCAGTTTCTCCTCTTTAAACTGAGGCTAATAACATCTCCTCCCAAGGTTGTTCTGGTCATTCAATGAACTGTCACATTCATTGAATCTGACACATAGTAGGTTTCAAACACACATTCATCCTCTCCACCCATCTCTTCTCTTCTTCCCGGGATCTTATTCCTCTTTTAAGATCAAACTAGAGGGTCATCTCCTCCGGATGCCTTCTTTGACTCTTCTCTGCCCACGTCGGTCATTCTTTCCTCCAAGAGCACTTGGCACTGACCCAAGATAGCATTGTTCAGCTGTGCTTATAACAGTGCAGCCACACTGTGAGTGCCTCTCAGGCCAAGGACCCTGTTGGATTAGGCATACCAGGCCTAACACAATGCTGGGGACCCAAATAGACTCCATATATGTTTCTTGAATCATCGCCTAAGGGACTGGTGATAGAGAAGTAACCAACCAATAAAAGCCATTTCGACATGATGAAAAAGAAAGGAAAAGAAGGATGCATTAGAAAAGGAAACGATTTTAAGAAATGGATTGAGACCAAAGCTGGGTGACAGCCAGAGCTGATGCACCATTTAACAGAGTACAAATGGTTCATTGGGCCCCAGAGAGAATAATTTCCTCTTTCCCCACAGTTCCAAGGTAAGAATTAAGGCAAGGCTTAGCAAGTGATATTTTATTCCCTTCTCTTATTATGCTCTCAGTCTTGAAATTGCCTGAATTCCTTTTGTCTGCTATGATACATTTTTGAAGAGAGCCAAAAAAACTTCCATCGAATTCGTGTGGAGTTTTCTGTATATATGCTCTATCTGTCCATTTATCTACCCATGTGTCAGTAGTCACTGAGCCCTGCTGTGTGTCAGGCATTATGCTAGGTACAGAATTAAATAGGCATGGTTACTGCCTTCAAAAGTTCAGCATCTAATAAAGAAGAATGACCTTTTTAAAGAAACTATGATGATCTATGTGATAAATACTGTAATAGAGATAAGAACAAAGTGCTAGTAGAATCCAGAAAAATGAACAACTTGATCCTCTTTGCAAAACTGGAGAACCTAGTTTTGCAAGGAAGTAGCTGAACTGGGCCTAGAAGATTTGGGTGTTGACAGGTAGAGATGGGAGAGGTCACCTTCAGTAGAGCGCTTGGAGTGAGAAACGGTTCATGGGCAAAAGAGTGTGATGAATCCAGGAGAAGCCGTCCTTTGGGCTGGAGTACAGAGTTTGGGGGGTCAGGTGATGGACTGGTGGGCTGAGACTATGTTGTGGAGAGCCCCAAGGGATGTTCATAGAATGTTGATTTTGCTTTTATATTAACATCTGTGGGATGTAGCACTAGTTTTTCCAAACAGAATGTGGCGTCTTCTATCTCATTCGATCTTCATGATAGCTCTTTAAGGTAGGTATCACTTATCCTCCATTATATAGCTGAGGACACCGATGTGCAGAAAGGTTAAGGATCTGCTCAAGGTTACATAATTAGAGGGTGGCCCAGCCGATACTCAAAGCCATGACTTTGGATCCCAACATCTATGCTTTTAAAAAATTAAACATTTTGTTAAATCATGACATATACACAGAAAACACACACAAATTATAAATGTATTACTTAGAAATTTTCACCAAGTGAATATAGTAAGTAGTATTCTCTAAATCAAGCCGGGGAAGTTTGACATCTTCCCAATATTACATTTTCCCATTCATGAGCATTTATCACTTTATACAAATAATTTATAATTTCCAATGTAGAGGTCCTGTTCATATTTCTTAGATCGATTCCTAAGTTTTTGACTTTTTGAATGCTATCATAATACCTCCTATGTATAATTTCAGTTTATAATTCTTTATTTTTGGTATAGAGAATTACAATTGATTTTTGTATATTGACCTTATTTCTAGGTGCCCTGCTCAATTCACTTATGAATTCAAATAGTCCAACTTTATTGAACTGGTGCAGTGACAGTGAACATCTTTGTCTCCTTTTTTTTTAACCTTTGGGGCAAGTCTTTCAATATGTACTATTGCTGTAATATTAACTCTAGGGTTTTAGTAGATATTCTTTATCATATTATGGAAATTCTCAGCTCTTCTAGTTTGCACAGATGGCAGAGTGGAAAATGATCTGCAGGCATTGGAGAGGATAGAAAGACCAGTTCGGAACTGAACTAGATCAGGAGCAGTGTGGATACAGACCTGGAATGCATGAGTCATGTCCTGGGTTCTCTTTCCTCAACGGTTCTTGCTTGATCGCTGCTCACCTCATAAAAGTTGTCAGGGTTCTCTTTCTCTCAGCGTCCCCAAAAAGTATTCTTTAAGATGTCTGCGATAAAGGTGTGGCCAAATTCATTTGGAAAAATCTGAATACTATATTACCTTCTTAGGGAGTCACGACCAACACCAGCATATTAAAGGCTCTGAGAATACTATAGCAAAGGTAGTTACTTAATTTAATTGAATACAGGAGCTGTTTTCAGTGTCTATGACACCAAAAAAACAGGGTTTAGAAGAAATTTCATAGCCCTTCTTTTTATCCATTATAGAGTTTAATGATTCTTACCCGTAACATAATCTGTTGTGTCAGCATATTGGTGTCTCTGAGGCTATAAACAAACATTTCTCTTTCCCCCTTATGTTTAAAACTCATTGAGAAATAAACCTAGGCATGAAATAGAGATCAAGACAGCACTTTTTTTTTTTTGCGGGCAAAGCTATATTGGAGGAAGCTGTATGGATTGGAGTTCAGACTGGTTTTTAAATACCTCCCTGTGAATCAGATGGACCCACCTACCCAGCTGTAGGGAGGAGCAGCCCTGCCTCAGTAACTTACTTCCACTTGGCAGTAGGAGCAGAAAGTAGAAAGGAATGTTGTGTGGGAAAGCAGAGCCAAGGAAGAAAAGACCGCGTGGGAACAGAAACCTTGGACCTTAACCCTACTCAAGAGGAATTAAACAATGGATACCATACTCTTATCATTCTGCCAAGAGATAGCCCATGAATAGAAGGGAAGAGGAAGTTTTGAGGAGTGAAGAAAAGCAGACAGCCTGAAAAGGGTGGGAGTTCGAAAACTCATTTATGTGGGGACATAGGGAGAGAGAGCAGCTTGTTCCAAATGTTGGGGAGCTGCCCGTGATCTATTTTTGGCTGAGGGGTTGATTCATTTGTCTTTAGGAGAACAAAGATCAGGGCTCTGATTAGCCTGCATATAAAGAGGATGGAATAGGAAAAATGAACATTTTCTTATGGGCCTAGGTGAGAGAAGGTTTGGGGTTGGAGAGGATCCAGCAGCCCTGATGCTTCTGAGTCCCTGGCACCACCTGCCAATATTTGTTCCTCTATTTTCTGTGCGCTCTAACCAACCCAGTCGTGGACGGATCTTAGTTATAGAGGAGGAGGAGCAGGAGTGGATGGAGGCCAATGGCCAGAGCTTGGAAAAGCTTTCTCAACCCTTGGAAGATGCATCAACAGTAGGCACTGTCCATGTGCTGCATGGTGGCTGAGATGCGTGAAAGGAAAACATCTTGCCCTTGAACTTTTGCCCTTGAACTTTTGGCAAAGATCTCAGAAGGGTCGTGAGGCTGGAACCTGGGCTGGTTCTACATGATGTGACTCCAAATTATTCCTGAGTCATGCTTGATTCAGAGAAACCAGAGAAGGAGAAATTCTTTAGCATCCTTGGAGATGCATTTCCTAGACTCAGCTGACTCTCTCAGGTGAAATATCAAGGTTCTCGTGTCAATCTGTTGACTGGTGACATTTGAATCTCATTACAATGGCCGATGGGACTGGAACATACAAAATGAGGGCCTGATAGAGAAACATGCACTCACCCCAGTGAGGGAAGAGACTCCAAATTGCAGTGAGCAAGAAAGAACTAGCTCCCGCGAGACTAGCAACCAATGCCCTGTCCATTCAGGCCAGTGCCTGGGATGCTTTAGACTCAGTTCTGCCAAGATTGGGCTGATTCTGTGCAGAAATAGAAAAGTCAGCTAATGTGGGCTCTCTGCTGGAATGGGCATTGAATGGCAGAGAAGTTGGGGTTGGATGATAAAGTTCATTCAGCCTACACAAATATATCCACCAAGTTGTGAATTTCCTAAATTTCATTGTTCCTTTTGGTTAAAAAATTATCTTTTGAACTTTCTTTAAAAACTATAAACCTTCTCTTTGAGAGGATAGCTCACTGGTGCTGGTGACTTAACCACAGGGTTGTTGCAACCCTGCTGCGCATTAGAATCCCCTCTTGGGGACTTTAAGAACTGCTGAGCCTCGGCCCCACTGCTCACCAATGAAATCAGACTCTCTGAGATGGGATCTGGCCACAGTGTGGGAGCAGGTCTAGAAAGCGTCCCCAGATGAGTCCAGTGTGCAGCTAAGGTTGAGCATCATTGCCCTAATGAAATAGAATATTGAGCAGGCAGGTCATGATAGAAAGATCATGGGGAGAGAGGGAGAAAAGTTTCAGTCTTGATGAGGCAGAATGTCACATGGATTTGTATTTTAATAATCTTCTGTCAAAACCCACATATTAGCTGTTTCTATGTTTGGCAGTTTGCCTTTAATGAATATAATTCAGTCTTAGAAGTAAGGTAAGTACACAGATGGGTTCTTCCCAAGGAGGTATTTCCTAGAATGCAACTGGGAATTTATTGAAGGCTCCTTAGATAACCTCGGGATGGTGGTACAGCTTGATATTGTTTAGTTTTGAAAACAGACCTGATTACATGCACATTTATTTTTTTGGATAAAGTAATTTTATTAAATATGTTGTTAAACATATTTATTTCTTTAAGTTTACGAGAGTTTTCGCATAAAGAAATTCATGAATCAGCCAAATTTTTTTAATGTACTAGGCGCTCAGACTCTGGGTTTGCAGGCTGAGGGGCACAGGTTACCTTTGTCTCTTCTGCTCGTAGGTGGCAGGGAGAGCAGCGGGGTCAGGACCGGTCATGCCCGTTGACGCAGTTAACTTAGCGTTTGGTCACTTGGCCTCCGCTGCTTCTATTCCTCACGGAAAGTAGAAAAGGTGATTCCAGAAGGTGAATCTGGTGATGCTAACGGAAGCCACGTGAAGACCCTGGTTGTGAGCCATTTCCTTATCCTGGCTCCACTGAGCCATGGATGTGACGTTAAATTAGCTCTTTGTAGGGCTCTTAACGGTTCAGCGTGAGAGCTCAGTGAGGGCGTATACATCGCACCCCAGGGAGAGCAGCCATTAATGTCACTGCCACTTTCAGCAGAAGAGGTGCCTGGAGCTCAGAGAAGTCCCGTGGCCAGCCCCCCTGACATAGTAGAAAGTACATAGATGAGACCCACACTCCAGCTGCTCTTCCCAGGCGCCAGGCCGACTGCGTCCCCAGCAGTGCAGGCCCTGGGGTTCAGCATGGAGCGACACCACATCGAACAGATGTACTGAAGCAAATCTAACTCGTGCACTGTTTACTGTTCTTACTGTTTGGATACAGATATCGGAGTCATGGTAGCTTTCACCCCGAGGAGACCAGGTTGGTATCGGGGTTTCTGTGTGTCTCTTGATTTCTCTTGGGGTGGCCCTGGGAGGAGATCCAATAGATTCTAAACCAGACAGCCCTACCCACTCTGTGAAGTGGGAGTGTCCCGTGTGGGCATTTTGGGCAAACTAGAGAGGAGTGTATGTGGAAACCTATAGACGTACCAGGTAAGATTTACTGGCTGATCCCAAGACATTGGCTGGAAACCCTGACAAGCACTTGTTTCTGAAAATGGATAATGATGACATCTGCCTGGTGGTATGTTGTGGGAATCTTGGGAGATAACGTATATAAAACGGTGTTCCTGGCATGTGGTTAAAATTTTTTAAGCTCACTCAGAGAAATACGACAGCACATTTCCTTGTCATTAACATGGCGATAATTCACAGCATGTTTTGTGCTTTACAAACATTGTTTCCTATTTTAATGTCACCCTGTGAATTGGGTAAGAAATGTCCTTGTGTCACATGTGAATGAAACATGCTCATCTGGGTTAAACATTCAGCCCCGAATTCTAGTGCTAACAAGTTCATTAGAACTGGATCCTGAGCTGAGCCTTGTGCCACCAATTTCTTCTCTACTGCCCAGTCTGCCAGTGACATGGTCATTCTGGCTATTGAGCGGTGTCTCCTCTCTACTGCAGATGTCATGGGGCCGAGGAGGAGAAATTAATTTTGATCAAGATGGCTTTTCATGCTGGGCGTCAGGCTGGGAGTGCCCTTGAAGACTGACTCAGGGTTTTGGGTAAACACCCTTGTGTGTTTGTGAGACAAACATCAACCCGCCCAAGAGAGCCGAGCTGGTTGTAAATCCTTTGGGCAAGGATTTTTCTGGCTTCCTTGGCAGGGATCTGAGCTGTGCCTATGCCAGGCCTTCTCAGCAATGGTTCTTCTCTAAAGCAATCAAAAATCTCTGGAAGTGACTTCAGACCTCAGTATCTTTTAAGCTCCCTTAGTTGCCTGTAGGGAAACAGCAGAGGTGGGAGCTCTTGGTTTCAGAGGGGCAGGGGTTCCTGTCTCTAAGAGCTGGGACATGTATCCCTCCCCTCCTACCATGGCAGGCAGTCTCTTTGGGCCCCAATGCCTCAGTCAACAGCTGCCCAGGGGAAGATTCAGAATGATGAGGCCACTGGTGATGAGGCTGTTCTCAAAGGAACCTTACGTCTCCCTCTGATAGATACTGTCATTTATTAGCAGCCACTTCCTATTTACAGATGAAAGTAACTCAGCCTTTTCACGTAGTCTGCAGAGTGCGTTGGGCAGATTCCCAAGATCATCAGATTCTGCCTCTGTGAAATGAGCACAGCAGGGAGTCCCCCCCTCGACCCCCCAGCCCTGCAATGGCAGTTCAGGGTTTAGACGGTTCTGGCCTTGGGCCCTCTGCTTGGTCACTCTCCTTTGAACACAGGAGAGCAAGAAGCATCACTGAAAGTTTTCTTTAAGAAATTTCAGGCACAGGGAATCCGCCTTGCGCATGTTCTCCCGAGATTCCTGGAAGACTTGATGCTCTTATCACACACAGGCCAATCAGAGAGGAAAAAATGCCACCTCTGGGCGCCTTTTTTTTTTTTTTAAGCATTTTCTGTATACCAGGCACTGTCCTGGGTACATTGCTTACTCTACCTCGATTTATTCTCACAGCAATCCTGTAAAGTAGGTACTTTATTGTTATTGCCTTTATTGTACTCATGGAGAAACTGAGGCTTGGCGAGGTCCTGTGACTTGCCCAGTCCATCCATGTCTGGGTGGTTCAAGTGCCCATTTTTCCTACTCTACTGCCTCTCGGGTCCCCCTTTCTGATGTTTGTCCTCTTTACAACATCCTTTATCATTGTCCTGTTTGCAACATCCTTTATCAGTGGTCCTCGAGCCTCTGCTTGCATATCTCTAGGAACGGGGGACTCACCCCTGCCCAGTGCAGTTTGTTCCACTGTTCAGACAGCATCAGTGTAGAGGGATCCTTAATTGCTCATCATAAAGAGAATAAATAAACAAATAAGTAAATAAATGAGTGAGTGGACATGTGTCCCCTACCCATGGGTCCTCATCCGGTCCCTTAGAATAATAAGAATAACTAATCTATACTGAGCAACCAGTATGTTTCACATACCGTGCTAAATGCTTTACGTTTGTTATTTCATTTTACACACGAGGGTCTGAAGTGTAGAGAGGTTAAATGACCTGTTCAAGGTCGCAAAAACAGTGCTGGGGTTAGAATCCAGGCAGACGGACTACAGAGTCCCTGATCTTAGCCACTGCACTCCACCCCCGCCTGATCGTAAGTATGTAAGCAAAATGGAACACTGGGGTCATCCCACCACGTTTCTCACATTGCTCCAGGATTGCAAACTTCGCGGGGGGTGGTTTGAGCCTTTGCCGCTCTCTCCTCTCCCCTCTTCCAGTCCTTCCTCTTCCTCCTCCCCCTTCCTGCAAGGGCTACCCCATCAGCCTTCCTGACTCAAGGTCAAGACTTCCCTCTGAACTGTGACCTTTTATTCTCTCACACAGAGCCAGCTGCTCTCCATCCCTCAGCTCCAGAAAGGGGTGCTCTTGGGAGGCTGGCAGAGTGTTGGGGATGCTCCCGTTGTCTGTTAGAGACAGTAGGGATAAGAAGTAGGCCCCCAAATGGCTTCCCCCTCACAGCTAATAATAACAGTAATAATAGTAGCTGACATTCTGGTCACATACCATATGTCAGCTTGGCTGTGCACTTGTGGTATGACCTCATTAAGCTCCGGGGCCTCTTGACCTTAGAAATGGTCAGAGAGCCTGACTCTGGAGAGGGTGTTCCCGCTGCTCAGGGGATCAGGCAGGCTCAAGGCCACCCAGTGGCTAGAGCCTTGGCTCTGAAATCAAACAGACCGGGGTTCCAGTGGCAGCTCTGACGCTTAGGAGCCGTGTGATGTTAGAAACAGTACCTACCCTCTCTGGGCCTTGGCTCCTCATCTGTAAGATGGGTAGGAGAGGGTTGTCGGATTGACATCACAATCACCCGATGTCATTTGTTTTGCGTGCCTGGCCCAGGTGAGTGGGGAGAATTGGAGAAATACCAGCCGGTGCTGTCAGTAGTAGGATTATGTCTCATTTAATTGTGATCGTAGGTGGACTTCATGATTCCTGTTCTTTTCTTTCATCACTTCTCTTCAGATGGGATTTTCATGGTTTCTGCCTACGTAGAGCTGTCTGGATTCCTCGCTGGGTCATTCCTTGTTTTCTGATCTCCATCCTGGGTGGATGAGGAGGCTGGTTTGTCTTCCAGGAGAACTCAGTGTGCTTGCGTGTGCGTGCGTGTGTGTGTGTGTGTATTTTCTCCTTATGTGTCTGAAGGACTCAAAGTTACTATTACCGCGTTATTTAGATTTTCTCTTTCTTTTCAGAAAAGGGATGTTTGGGCTGAAGCTGAAGAAGAGGAAGAAGAAAGCAGAGAAAGGATTAATTCTAGCCAACAAGGCCGCCGAAGGTGAGGCTTTTGGGGGGATGGGGAGCTGACTGTTAACAGAGGGGACCCCGAATTGGCTGAGAATGGGGTTCACTCTTCATAGGAGTGGAATGGGAAATGTGCTGCCTGCTGGGTCTTCAGATCCTGCCAGTCATAGGTGTGGGCCTACGGCAATTTGCCTCAGGGTGGCTGGTCATCCGGTCACTGGAGCAAATATAGGTGGGCGGACACCCGCTGGGCTGAGGAAGGGGATCCACAAAAAGGCAGAGACCAGATTCAAGTTTCCGCTTCTGTTCTAATTTGCTCGGTGGCCCAGGATAAGTCACTCGGAGGCTGAGTCTCAATTTTTTCCTGGGCTGACCTCACATAGCCATTGGGAGGATCAAGTGAGACTTTGAAAATCAGAATGAGATTAGCAGCTGCTATGGGGGAGGCTTTGTATATATTATTTCGTTTAACCCCTGCCCTACATCATCTTACCAGTAGGTATTGTTGTCCTAATTTACAAATGAGGTTACAAGGAGTGTGAGAGTGAGCTGTGAGAAAGACCAGCTGCAGGAATCTGCAGAGCCCAATGAAAAACAAAAATGCAAAGCCATTGTTAAGAAATTATTAAGACTTTCTAGATGGTGACAACAAAGCATTAAGCCAAGTGCAACAAGGCCCTTCTTAACACAGGACCCTGTGTGGCTGCCCAGACCCATGAAGCCTGCCTTCCACAACAGGCACAGAGACAGGAAGCAGTCAGGTTGGGAGGTAAATCCACCCTGTCTGACTTTCTGCCCTTAGAATGGGCTACTTCCTTCTCTAAAAGAGCAAAGCCTGAGTTACCGTGTGAACCGTGCCAGCGGAGGCCAGGCCAGCATCCAGCAGACATTCATGTGTATTGAATCAAATAGGATCAACTTCCAATGGACAGGTCTGGTGTGGTTTCCTGGAGACTTCTGCTGAGTGGCCCTGACAGCAACCAGTTCAAGGCCAAAAGCCCTTCTGGACCATTTGTAAACCAACATGGTGCAGCTGAGTCTGCTTTATTTCCACCCCTCCCCTCTCCAAGGGTGGGGGCCTCCTTCACCCATCCCTGCTGTTCACTGCAGGTGTTCTGTAGCCTTGAGCCCTGCTTAATTCCACTCCTTGCCCTCAGGTAAAACCTAATCTTACAATAGAAAACTATGGAAACTCATTCACACTAACGTGTTGATAATAATGATTAAGAGTCATCTGGATGGGATGACTTTACATTTGAACGGACAAGGTTTAAAGCTTCATAGAAGTACTTGTCTGTTCAGTTAAAGATATCAGGAAAATCTTGGAAAAGGCTTGGGATCTTTCCTGGGGTCCTTGAAATTATGACACTGTGGTAGGTCCTGGGGACAAGTGCTTGAATAAGGCCCAGTCCCTTCCTTCAAGGACCTTATGAAAAATAACATTTGTGACACATTTAATAAGCCCCTGCTTCTTTCTACTTGACATACATCATTTGTTACTCTAAAACTTTGTCCTTGTTTTACAGCAGAGGTTCAGAGAGGGTGAGCGGGTTGCTCAAAGTCACACGGGTAATATGTGGAGAAGCTGGCTCCGGAGCCCGGATCAGTCTCACACGAACCTCGGGTTTTCCTGTCCCACGGGTGGGCCCCCAGTTAGGAGCCTGTACTCACTGCACAGGGGAGGAAAGGACCAGCTGGCAGAGGTTTAGGCCCGTCAACCACAGGCATTTCAGAGGGACTGGCTCCTGGGGCTCATTCTAATTTGAGCCTTCAGCCCACAAAGCAAACAGGGCGAGGGAATCAGGGCCCTCCTAGAAAATAAATAGCACCCATCCTGCTGGCTAGGGGCTAGCCCCTACTGCCGGAGACTGATAAAGTCCACAGAGCTGAGTATATGTTGGTCTTTCTTGGCCGGCCCTGGGAAGTTAGAACTTTTCTAGGTGAAATGTTTAAAGATTCTCAAAGTCCGTAGTTCTTACATCTATATATTTTGAGGCATACTGATTATGCCTTAATTTTCTAAAACCCCAGTTACCTTAACCCCTCCATTAATTAGTTGCCCAGCAAATAGTTATTGAGTACATTCCAAGATTATCTATTCATTTATCTGCTCAACAAATAGTAACAGAATGTCTGCTGAGAGCTGGGTGCTGTGCCAGGTTCTGGGTTTATAATGGTGAACAGTGGGTAGCCTAGCGAGGATACAGCTCTGTGTCTCTTCCATTTGCCCCTCCAGACCTATCCTGCACCTTTCTCCACCCGTTCTCTGTCCCAGGAGGCTGACCTCTATGGGTGCATGACCCAGGTCCCTTCCTCAGTGGGGCGCCCCAGCGGGAGGTCTGAGAGAGGGAGGAGAGTGAGGTTGGGATCGGTGGCTGGATGTGTCTCTCAGTGGAAGAATGGCTGCTGCTTCTTGCAGGGAAGCTGACTGAACCTGACTTCTAGGTTCTGGTAACTGCTCTCTCCTCTCATTTTTGAGGCCTCCAAATGGTAATAGCTTGGCTGTTGTGAGCCCCAGAGCTATACAACCCTTTGTGGATTTTCTCCACCCATGCCTTTGTGAAAATAAAATTCCTCGATGGTCCTGTTCGGGATGGTCTGTCTGTTATCTGCTGGGGCCCTGGTGAAGTAACTGCATTACAAGTCAAGGAAAGCGACATAACAAAAAGAGACAGCATGCCGAAACGCAGACTACTGGGGAATCTGTTTTAGCGCAGTCAGAGAGGGATTTTCTGGGGAGGTAACATTTAAGCTGAAACTTCAAGAAAGAAAAGGAGCCCACCAAGGGGTGGGCAGGGAGAGCAAGCAGGAGAGAGCTCGTTGAAGTAGAAGGAACAAAAATAGGCCTGTTTGACTGGAAAAAAGTGACAGCAGGGATAGGGGGACAGGTGGGCCAAAAGGAGGAGACAGTAGCCAGATGGAGCAGGACACCAGAGTCATGAGGAGACTTCAGATTTATTCTAAGTACCATGAAAGCCATCAAGGGGTTTTAAGAAGAGAAGTAACATGATAAGGGTATTTTTTTAGAAGGTCACTCTGCATGCTTCATGGTGGATGGGTTGGAGAGAACATAGCAACTCCACAAATGAATGAATAAATGAAAACTATAGAAGAAGCTTTAGCTGCCTGCCTTTCTACCTCCAGGTCTGTCTCACCCTCCAGAACGTAATGTAGCAGAAGGAGTCCACGCCTGTTACTCCTTCCATCCTTGGTATTGAACGTAACAGTTTCTGGCATATGTCAGGTACCTAAGATGTTCACTGGAAACTTGCAACTGTGACCTTTGGTCCTATCCTTGAGATTTTTGTAGTCGAGTAGGCGAGAAAGGCTTCGTTTGATCTTGCTGCTTCAAGTTGCGTAGTCGGGCACAGGCGACCCTCCTGGTGTCTCTGCGGGCTGGTCTTGTCTTCTGCTTGCAGAAGAGTCAGAGCTGACGCATTCATTCAGTCATCCTTCCACGAGCTCCTGTGACATTATGGGCTGTGTTATTCCATTTTCCTTCTGACTCAGCACTGTGCTGCTCAGTTGCTGATTAAATCAAAGCTAGAAGGTGTGTAGAGATTATTAAGTTGGCCAACTTACCACTTGGGTCCCATAGAGACCTGGGTTCTGAGAAACGGCTCCAGGGGTGCTGTCAGGAGTTCCCTGCCTGGAATTCCACCCCATAGCATATAGAATAGCTGGGTATAAATGGACTTGTGTTATCTATGGAAGTGTGGTATAAAATTACATTTATGAGAGGTTTTATGTCACTTTAAAAAGATCGAAAACCACTTTTCTTGTCTAATCTTTTCCTTTTATAGGCAAGAAAAAAAATGTCAGGACATTCTGAGTGACTTGCTGAATCCACCCAATTTGAAATCCACACACTGAACACCCGCCATGTGCCTGGAAGGCACTGTGCTAGGGGCTGTCCATGCTTCGTTTACTTTTCCTAACAGCCCTTTGGGGTAGTCCACTCGCCTTGCCTTGCTTTATAGATGAGGAAAACAGGGCCGAAAGAAGTTAAATAACTTGCCCCAAATCTTAGAGCTAGAAAGTGGCAGAATCGGGATTTGAACCCAAACCTTTTGGATTTAGGTCTTTGAACTACGCCATGCAGAGTCTCTGTGTGTAGGAGGGTGTTCCATCCACTTGTTGGTTTTTACCAAAAGAAGGGGTTCTCAAGATTTACTACACAGTAGAAACCCCTGGGGAATTCAAAACATTCTGATAACCAGGCAACATTCCAGGTAGATTCTATCAGAATCCTTCCGGTGGGGGACGGGGAGGTCTAAAGAATATGCATGGAGATTTTCTAAATTCTTGCGTATTAGTTTCCTATGACAGCTGCCAACAGTACTGGGTGGCTTAAAACAACCTGCGTTTATTCTCTCACAGTAGCAGAGACCAGAATTCCACCAGCAGTATCGCTGGGCCCAAAACGAGTTATCTGCAGGACCCCACTCCCTCAGGAGCATCAATTTCTTGCTCTTTCCAGCTTGCGGTGGCTGCAGCGTTGGCTCACGGCAGCACCGTCCAATCTCTGCCCGACAGGCACGTTGTGTTTTCTTCTCCGTCGGCTTCACTCTTCTAAGGATACGCGGACTGCAGTGAGGACCCCCCCGTACAATGCAGGATGATCTCCCCATCTCGCATCCCGAATTTTAGCCCATCTGCGGAGACTCTTTTCTCAGATAAGGTCACGTTTACGGAATCCAGAGACTAACATCCAATATCTTTGGGCAACGTTGTTTAACCTGCGTCACCTTGCTACTCAAAATTGGCCCTCAGACACAGAAACCGCCTTACCTGTGACCCTGCTGTTAGAAACCCCAGACCTCCTGAATCAGAATCTGCATTTTAACAGCTTCCCAGGTGATTCTTATGCGCATTAAAAGTTGCTGAATGAGGTTCAGAAGAAATGAATTACTTGTCTAAAGTCCTGTTGTGGCAAGGTTATGACTTGAAAGTCTGTCTTTAAATTCACAATCAAATTTTCTTTCCACAGTACTATGCATATAAATATACTCTTCTTTGGAAACAGAATATACATCTTTTTAAAATTAAGATATGTGTCTGGCTTTTCTGCCAATAATATGGTAAATTTCATGCTGGTTAAGGACTGGCTTCTGGGCTCCTTGTACCCATTACGGCAAAGTGCCGGATACAGAGTTGGGGCTTAGATCACCCCTATGTGTCATATTTAACAAGATTTTCGTTCTTTTTCCTTCTCTAGATGGTCAAAGTGAAGCAGAAGCACCACAGGAGGGGCCTTCTCACCAGGAAGGAAATTTGCTCTATGATGACGCATCTGTTGCTCCTGTCCCCTCGGCTGCTCCAAAGAGAAGGTACAGTGTTGATGCAGGCAGTAAGCACACATTTTCTGAGCACCTCCCATGTGCCAGGTCCCCTACAGGCTCGGGGAGAGACGAGAGTAGCACGTACTCACTGTCTCTAAGGAGCCAAAAGTCTAAAGCAGGGAGTCTGAGGGCTATGTCCCCATGTCCAGCTTTCTCTGGGGCAGTGCTGGCCTCTTGGTACCTGTCAGCCTTCAGCAGGCCAGGGTCCTGACTCTACTAGCTTCTAGTCTTAAAAGCCCTGAATTAAGGTCATCATGTTCCTCACAGTTCAAGACTGAGAGCGGCAACAGGAGACAGATCTGGGAGCTGTCCCTCACCGGCTCTTTAATTCATCAAGGTGCTAGATGTCTTAGCTTTGTGTTTGTGCCAAATGAGAAGGTAGTTCTTATACTACCAACAAAAAGTCAGAACTGGCCTTCTGCATGAGATTTGTGGTATCAGTTAGCTACTTATGTGTAACAAATAACCCCCAAATTCAGTGGCTTAATATAACAAGCATTTATTATTGCTCATGAATCTATACGTTAGTTGGGTAGTTTTACTGGTTCCAAATAGTCACACATATATTACTCACGTGTCTGTGGTCATCTGGCAGCTCTACTGATTTTAGTCTGAGGGTTGGCTGGTGGTAGGCTGGCCTAGGATTGCTTCAGCTGAGACCATGAGCTTTCCTTTATGTGGTATCATATCCTCCAACAGGCTAGTCTGAGCTTGTTCCAGTGATGTTGATGGCAGTATTCCAAGAGAAGAGTGGAAGTACACAGGGTCTCTTGTGGCCTAGGTTTGGAATTGGCAAGCCATTTATTTCTGCTGTGTTCTATTGGCCAGTGCAAGTCACAAGACCAGCCCACATCAGAGTGAAAGGGGATTCAAGGCAAAGAGCGTGGAGACAAGGAAGCTAATAATTGGGGCTATCCATGCTTTCAGTCTGCCATATTTGTTTATGTCAATTTCTTACTCATGATAATTCCTCATGCCATCCCATCTTTTTCTCAAAGCAAATTAGTGCTTCCTTGTGTGGCAGATCCTGAGTTGTTATTTCTGAACTGTGATAGGAAGGCATTTGTGTGTGGGTAAGGAGCAGAGGAGATAGGTGACTGATGGAAATTAGAGAAGGTGATATTTTAGAGATTGACCTTTAAAAGAAGAAGTGAAATTTGTATGCATATACTCACTGAAATATCTCCTTCCCCCTACACTGTACCATAATAACCATCACCCCCAAGCACCTGAATAGGGATTCCAATTATTTTAAAATATCCTTTAAGGGATATCCCTTGCCATTTGTTTCATCGGGATAACAGTACTGAACGGAAGACGGCAGGAGAAAGAGGAGTAAGGAGTAGCAGACTTTCTTTCTCCTTGGTCAGCACATTCTGCATCAATTGCAATTCTACCCACCAACTAATGTTCAATTCACATCTGACTTCTGTAGTGCAGTCTGCATTGCTTACTCCAGCTCTCAGGAATTTCTCTCTGAACTTCTATGGCATTTTTTTTTTTTCTATGACACATTTTACACTTACTAGTTCTCTCTTTATGTGCTTTGGTCCTCTCTCCGTTGGACTGATTGCTAGCTCAGCACAGGCCAGAATGACAGCTTATTCATCTTTGTTTTCCCTCTAACAGAGCCTAGCACAGAGCTTTCACATGGCAAATTATCCATATAAATTTGCCATTTATTGATGAATGAATACTTTTTGATAGCTACCCATTCCTATGTACATTATCTCCTTTAATCCCTATGTGGTAAGAATCATTATTTCCACTTTCAAATGAGGAAATTAAGGCTAACATTACAAAATTGGAGAGAACACATGTTCTAATTCATATCGGTCCGACTCCAGAGCCATGAGATTTTTTTTACTAGTTTACCCTGTTCTCTATTGGACTCAATTATTATCATCAGCAGAAATTAGTAGGCAAGAGAATAAAATTCAATAGGAACTCTAGTTAATCTCCTAACCACTATAGGATTCTTCATCTCTTTCTACTATTACCCAGTCTCGAAGTCCCAGATGTTGCACATCTGTTTTCAATTACTTATAACAGTTCAGATAAATGAAATCTTCTGGAATGTGAGATCTCACTAAAATAGCATCTTGGCTGTCACTTCCCATTTTCTCTTTTACCAGTTCTTTTAAAAGCAATCACGAAACTCAGATTTGTTGTATCTAACGGAAACGTGGAAAGGATCGGACTGTAGACAAGAAAGATCCTTCTTTAGACCCAGCTCTGCCATGGACTTGCTGAGGAATATCAGTTTCTCATTCTGTAAAATAAATAATATTAGTAATCATACTCACAATAAGAGTTGAAATTTATTCTAGGCACTGGGTTAAACCTTTGCGTGCATTATATCATTGAATTATAGCAATCGCCATATGTGGTAAGTGCTATTATAAGCTCCATTTTTAGGATGGGGAGACTGAGAGGTTAAGTTACTTGTCCATTTATACTGATCTCTCCCAGAGATGTAAAGAGAATATGTGATATGATATAAATAAAAGCGCTTAGTAATACTTGGGGAAATATTATCATGGCTTATGGATCTAAAGTATGTTCTTACTTGGTGAAATAAATATGTTAAACTTTCTTTTCATAGATCAAAACTGTTGACTAAGATCCATGATGGAGAGGTCAGATCACAAAATTATCAAGTAAGTGACTGACTCTTCGTAGCCAGCCTCCCCCAGTTCTCGTGTGAACGAACAGCCAGGTCCCGAGTGTGTACACACCACTTTGTGTTGTAGATTGCCATAACCATCATTGAGGCCCGCCAGCTGGTGGGTGAGAACATTGACCCAGTGGTGATCATCGAAATCGGGGACGAGAAGAGGCAAAGCACAGTGAAAGAAGGAACCAACAGCCCGTTTTACAATGAAGTAAGTACGGAGGTCATCAACATCCCCTCCATCAACATGCTCTTCACTGCCACTCTGTGGCATTCTTCAGCCAAACAGAGAAACTGTGCCACTCACTCATCTTCCCATCACACATCTAAGCCTGTGGCAGGCTCCCTGAGCCTCCTTATAAAAAGCCCTATAAAGCTTAACAAAAAAATAATGGAAAAGAGAGGTAAGGAATTCCTCCTAATTTTAAATACATTACATTTTTTTTTTTAAATAAGACCCATTTTCTTATTTCTTATAAGCTTATCCTCAGCCCTTATAAGCTCTGGGTTTATATTTTTTAAAATGTGGTTAGTATGAAGACATACATTCTTTTGCATAGCAGAGATATTGGAAATTTAATACTTTTGAAACAGGTATGCTGCATTGGAAAGTAAAATAGTCATGTTTTTTTAAGCAGTGTAAAGGAAAAGATCAAAGAGAGACACGAAGCTTCTAAGTATCAAATACACTAAATTCTCTTTTTAAAGTAAAAAGATAACACAATAAAAAATGGTAAAAGATACAAAGAGTATAAAATGACATAGAGTGAAAAATACGTGTTCTGCTGATCTTTGATCCCTAATCCCTGAGCCCCTCTCCCTAGCGGCTGCCATTCTCACCAGGTGTTTTTATATCCTTCCAGAGATGCTCCAGGCATGTACAAGAATACAAATAAATATTATAGCCAAATGGTAGCTTTCTTACACATGTCCTGGACTTTCTCTTTTCACACACACAAAAAATGTGTCTGGAAATTAGTCTGTACAGGATATACAGTTCAGCTTCATTTCCATTCATTGCTGTAGAGTTTCCCATTGCACTGATACACTGTAATTTATTAAACCAGTCAATTTCTCATTAATGGGTATTAAAATTTCTTCAGTCTTTGGCTACTACTTACAATAATACTTATATGGCGTAACTAGGGCAAAAAGCATATGCATTTAAAATTTTGATGTCAACAAATTGCCAAACAGGTAAGAATTTATAGTCTAACAGCATGCAAGAGTTCTTATTCTCCATAGGCACTTTGACACCATGAATTATCAAAAAATGCAGTAAATTCTTAATTATTTTCCTAATTGGAGTGGTAATTGAAAAGGAAGGCAGGGACAGCATGGATAATGAAGTCAATAGGAAATACCGAAATTCCATTTGAGCTGTTAATTCCTTTCCTCTGAATTTATCACTCCTGCCTCTAAGCCCTTTACCGTGATTTAAAGTGGCAGTTGTCTCCTGCCTATTCCGCTCCTCACCTTCCAAACATCTTTTGGCATGGATGTGATATGAAATAATGTGCATGAAAATGTTTTAATGCAAAGCTCTATAAATGTGTTAATTATTATAATTAGCTTTGATTTATACATACAAATTCAGGATCTAAATGACATTAAATTCAACCCAATTGTAATCAGTAGGAAATCAAGTAAAAACCATTAGTATAGTTGAACTAAAAGCCTTTGTTACAGCTTTTGACCCCAATGGCAAGCCCGGAGATCATCAGATTCGAAGGGACCAGTTAGCAGGGGCTGGGGAATATGTCCCAGCCAGAAAAATGCGTGGGCTCAGAAATTTAAAGAACCTGTGGGAGGCAGTTGAGTCTGAAATGTAAAACTCAGCAGAAAGCAATAAACATTAGAAGTAATTTATTGGTCCAAAGGAACCTGCGGCATCTCATATATCAGAGAATGAAGAATTTCATGTAAGTGAATTCTGCACGTAAAAGAAATTCTAAAACCAAACTCTTACGAAGTTGGAACATATATGTGAAAAAACTTCCTGAAATGTTACACATGTTTTTTCCTATTTTCTTAAATAGCAGACACTGATATACTCTAACCTTTCATTGAAATCCAAGGGCTACTGTTTTGGTCTCATTATAATTAATATATGATAGTTTCCATATTTTGGTTTTTCTGTTTTGCCCATTAAAGACAGACTGTTAACAGTGTTGTCATGTTCAGCTCTAAGGTTCTGTGTCATTTCTCCCTCCTATGGCTCAAAAACAAAAGAAATAATGCACAATAGACTTCCTAGTTCCACGCTCCCTCCCCACCGCCAGTCCCCAAAACACTTAACCCTCAAGGAAACACCCTTCCAGTTTCCTGCACCTTAGGATCAGCAGCCTCATGTTGGGGAAAAAGTTCAGGTGATGAAACGCCTAGTATTTGAGCCCTTTGTGCAGTGACTTCAGGAGAACCAGCTCTGCTCCCAGCCAAGCAATAACTAGCTGCATAACTCTAGGCGTGTCTCTTAAATTCTTTAGTCGCCATCCTTCTTATCTGTAGAACAAGAGACCAATCTAGATAACTTCTTCCACTCGAAAATTCAATCACTTTCTTAAAATTAAAAACCTCCCTTGTCCATACTTTCTTTTCATTCTCTCTCTGGTACATCTTGGTAATTTCACAGGGGTGTTTGAAATTGAAAACTCCCGAGAAAATAAAGTTTTAATTAAGTTCACTCCAAATTAAAACTATACCGAGATACTATTTTCACTCATTATTATATATAGATAAAAACAAACAAGCAACTAAATAAAAGATTTGACAATATCACAGGTTGGCAAGGGTGTGGAGAAATGGCTATTTTCATATGCTGCTATTCCTTCATCTTGTGGGAATGTAAAATAGTTAGCTCCCTTGGAAAGAAATCTGACACTATCTACTAAAAATTTACATGCACATAAACCATGACCCCAAAATTCTATTTCTCATGTCTGTTTTAGAAGAAAACTCACATATAACCTGTGCAAAAAATGTGGTTGGTGGCGTTCTTCGTTTTTTATTTTTTGTATTTGAAAAACAAACAAACAAACAAACAAGTTAAATGACCTTCAATAAGGGATGGCCAATCAATTAATGGTGTGTATATATATTTATATATCTATGCGCCATTAGGACCACAGAGCCATTGATTAGGACAATACAGATTTAAATCTATTCCAGGAACAGGATTCTTAAATGCAAGCCTGGGATTTATGGTCAGAATGAACTTTTTGTCTTGTAGTACTTTGTCTTTGACTTCACTGGGCCCCAAGTACATCTTTTTGACAAGATCATCAAAATCTCAGTAAGTATATCATTGGTGGTGGGCGTGGGGGTGGTTGGGAGAGATTCTAGGCTCTGGGAACTCTCTAGGACAGATCAGTCTGCCTACGGGAGAATAGATTCAAGGGGGTGAGTACGAGCTGGTGGGTTTGAAACCAACAGGATAATACTTGAGATAACCAGTGTACAGGAGTTTGGGAAGGAAAATCTACGCTTGTTGGAAGTGAGTTATCGTCTACTATTAAGCCATCATAAGTTGAGTTGTGTAGCTTACTCATGTGGGAATGTGAAAAATATGCTGCAAATGACATCTTAATAGATTGCCATTGTTGAGTTGGTTTCTTTCTTTTTATGAAGCAAATGTTAGTGTTTTTCTCTTGGAGTGATATCCACGCTAATAATAATTAATCACATCCCTTCCCTTCCTACTTAGTCATAAATAGAGAAATAGATAAAAAAGAAGAATCAGGAAGGAACCAAATATATCAATTGTGTTGGATCAGAGAATGTGATCTGAAGCACAAGTGATTACCATTTGGCTTCTTAACAGTTGGTTGCCTTTGAGCGTTGACCTCTAGACCTCCCCACAGGAGGCGGGGTTTGGTTCTGCTGCACAGACCCTTCCTCAGTCCTGCCAGGTGAATTCCTACCTCCACAGATTGAGTCTGAAGAGTAGAGACAGAGAGCTTCCTGGTGTAGCCAGGTGTCTTATCCAGGTTGGCCCGCCACATGGCAGACAGGAATGGGAAGGGAAAGGGCTCACGTGGAAGCTGACTTGGTCCACGTGAGAACACAAATGGGGTCATTGCCAAGTTCGCACCACTTAGTAAAAGGACAGAGACCAGTGGCTGACACACTGCACCTATCTCACCAGTTTGAGAAATCACTGCTTCTCCCATGCAGTGGATAACGAGGGCGTGCACCCCGGAAGTGGTGGGGTGGGGGGCTGAAGGGCAAGTGCTCGCTTCCAAATAGTTTTCAAAGGACATAAGATGTGTGGAGGATGAGGAAAGGTTTTCTTAACAGTGACACCAACTCTAATCAGAATTGCGCAGAGAGTAAACTTGTCTTGAAGACTTCCCCGTCTGTCTTTATCATCCATTCGTCTCTATTTTAATATTATGTTTATATACAAATTAATATATATGTAACATATTACATATAAGTCCTGCATGAAGCTTAGGTAATAGTGGAATGATGATATTATCTTTCCCGGGGCACTTGAAGAATGTGACTCTTGAAGAATGAGAAATCATCAAGAGCCAAACATTCTCTGTGTTTGAATTTCAGGCATGATGACAAGTGGTGCCAAAGATATTTCGGGACTTGGGACATTTCGGGACCTGGGACTTTGTTATATTGTGTAGCTCAGGCAACGATCTGTTTGTGAGATTGGCTTTATAGCCAGCTCCCAAGGGACTTTTCTAGATTGTAGATAAACAGTTATTAGCTAGATTTTTATACTGTATCATAGCCAAAGGGTCATGGTTCTCTGGGGGGCAAGTGTTTTTTTTTTAGAGGATCACAGCTGCTATTGTCTATTTCTGTTCCTCGAACTTGA
This sequence comes from Pteropus medius, assembly GCF_902729225.1. NCBI lineage: Eukaryota > Metazoa > Chordata > Mammalia > Chiroptera > Pteropodidae > Pteropus > Pteropus medius. The sequence continues at coordinate 3,721,373 of NW_024354502.1, read as the reverse complement.
AAGAAGAGCATACTTTGGTCTCCTTAAATGACCTTAGGAACAGAGGCCAAAGATTTTAAAGAGAAAACTCCCCTGGAGAGGGAAGTATTTAATATGAGTTTCCTGCCAGTCCATGAACTACAAGTTGGCACACCCAGAGTAAATTCAACGTGGGAGAAGAAGTGGGGAGTGCTGTAAGCAGATGCTGTTGGGACAGCCAGGCTGTAGCAGACCCAAAGACCATCTTCCCTTGACAGTGGCCCCAGGCACACAGGGCCCCCAGCCCTCTGTGTGTGAGATGCCCCAGAGCTCTGGTAACCTAATGCTTGACCACACCAGGGCTGCCTGGCGCTTACACAGGTGGATGATTGGAGGAGGCCTCCTGTGTTATTTAAAGAGCCCTTTGGGGCTCTTGTATCCTCTTGTGCCCACAGGGACCCAGATGCCTCTGACCTGAGAAAAGTTTGAATCAGACTTGTGTTCTTTCTTGGGCCTTGGGGAAGATGTTGGAGGTTGGGGTGGGGGTGGGAGTTGGAGTGAACTTTGTGCGTGGCCTTAAATAATTCCCCTACTCGAGCTAAGCTGTCCTCATGTCCCCTCAGCTCTCTACCACCCTTGCAAAGTTTGGGCAAAGCAGAAAGAGTGGAAAGGAGAATGGGAAGGACTGTCATATCTTCATTTTTTAGAGTCACTTGCATTTATTGCTTCTTATTGCCTCTACCAAAAGGAGCTGTTAAGAAGCTGTAAAAGTCTCCCATTCATCCACCACTCACCTGGTCAATCATTCATTAATTCACTCAATGTTTACTGAATCCGTATTAAGAACAAGACCATGTCTTGGGTAGAAGAAAGTAGGAGATGTTCTTGACTCAAGGGGTTTACGAAATTTTATAATTAGAAGAAAATTTAGAGGTCATCTAGTCTAACTTCCAGTTGGTTCAGAACTTCTTCTCCACCACCTCCATGACGTGGTGTTCTTGGGCACTAGCTGATTATAGCCAGTGATGGGTGGGTCACTACGTCTAGGAAAGCCCATTCCATTGTTGGGAAGTTCTTTTATAAAAACTGTCCATGTGGTGGGCTAAAATCTCTCTTTCCGTAACTTGGGAACCACACGAGAGACCTACCCCCTCTTCTAGATGGTACAGTCTCCAAGATTTGAAGACACATAAGTCACCATTGCTTTTCCTCCACAACTTCAGTTTTCTCTTTTCTGGGTTAAAAGTCGAGCTCTCGTGATTCTTCAGCAGTGTCTCCTACAATGTTGTTTCTGGACCTGGGCACAGCTCTGCCACCTTCCTTGAGAGCTTCCTTATTGTGACAGTGTTAGCATTAAAATAGACTGTTGTAACGAGCCGGGTACTCTGCAGGCTTCTGATTAGATAAAATATTGAGGATGACCATCTCCCTTGTTCTGACTATAGTATGTGTCCAAAACTTCTCAAGGCATTGTGTGACGAGTTCTCTGAGAAAGTGGTGTGGGAATTTAGGGGAGAAAGGGCATCAGGGAGGGCTGCTTGGAGGAAGTGACCTTTGCTGTAGGTATTGAAGGATGAGTAAAGTTTCATCAGATAGAGATGGATGTCGAAAGGTAAGCTGCACAGAAGTTCATTTTGCTTAAAAAAAAATCTTTCGGACAGTGATATTTCTTTGGTGTCCTTCAATAGAAAACTAGCTGAAAGCCTGCTACGAGGAAGAGGTACTACTTCTCAATGCCCTTTACAGCCCTGAGGTTAGGTGAATAAATATCACTGTGCTCCAGACATAGGAGTGAAGGCCGGACAGAGGTCAAATGCCTAGAATCCTCTCTGAGGTGTCATGGACCCATTTCACAGATTTGGGCTCGAAGAGAAATCTGGGCTGTGGGGCTCACTGCTCCGTCTCCCCTCAGGTCTGCCACCACAAGCTGATGGGAAGCACATTGATTGGCTCCTTCAAGGTGGATCTGGGGACCGTGTACAACCAACCCGGTAAGAAAGCATCGCCTCCCAATCCCTCTCCGACTCTGCTCCAGGCTACCCCCCCCTCGTAGTCACCCCTGTACTCACTCATCCATCTAACTGTTCATTCAATAACACCGAGCATCGATTATAGAAAGTCAAGCAAGACATAGCTTATTTTCCTTAAAGTTTACAATCTAATAGTAAAATTATCTTATATGTCCAGACTTCCGAGCATTTCCCTCTCTTCCCACCGGCCCCCCACCCCGCCCACATTCTGTCTAATTTAGTGCTGTGAGACACAAGCAGGAAAGGCGGGAGAATATGGAAGTTAGGGATGTGGATTCTGGAGCCGGATTGCCTGGGTTCAAATCCCACTCTGCTCTTTCCTCGTTGTGTAACCTTGGGCAGATGGCTTCACTTCTCTGCACCTTAGTTTCCTCATGTTTAAAAATGGGGATCAAATAATACCTCCTTCCTAGGAGAGTTGAGGATTAAGTTAATAAATATACATAAAGCACTTAGCATAAAACCCGGCACAGGATAATGACTGTGGCATACTGTATATGAATTTGCTATAATTACTGTTATTATCTCTGATTATAAGAGACTGAAACCTAGGTAATTTGTCCAAGGTCAAGAGCTAATAAGTCACATGGCCAACAACAAACATTGATCTTCTCATGAAGGCCCTGTTTCTTCACCTCTGATTCCAGCTCACCTGAGCAGGGGGGCCAGGCCGTGGGCATGAGTGAGCGCCATGGTCTGGGTTTAATATATTAAGGGGCGATGGAGACTGTCGTCACCAGGAGGGCTCGTGACGCGGGTGGAAGGAGTAGCATCTTCTCCATTCCTTTACCACCTACTGTCATGTGGAAATGTGCACGCCGTGTTGCCACATCTAGCAGCTTCTCAAAGATAAGCCAGACGTCTAGATTTTGTAAGAGGTTCTAAAGTTTGAACTCACAAAAAGATCCACTGAGCCACATTTACAGCCCGTGAAATCACATGTAACTCTATACTCCATTAATGTCCTTACATCCTGTCAAAGCTAGAACCCTGTCTAGGCAATTTCTTCAAGACCGAGGGCCTCCCAAGTATCCGTGGCTGCTCGGAGAAAAAGATGGAGAAGAGAGTGGGGAGCAAAGGAGAGGAGGGAAAGGGAGAGAGGGGGAGGTAGCAGGAGAGCTGGACTTAGCCCTGCTGAGCTACCCCCTCGGTAGAGCGTGGGAGGCCTTGGGAGTGGGTGAGAACTGGCTGGAGCTGCTGGGTCCATCTGTGCGGGATATCCGAGCTCTCAGGATGCTTTTGCAGGTCATCAGTTCTGTGACAAGTGGGCCCTGCTCACAGATCCTGGAGACATCAGGACTGGCACGAAGGGGTACCTGAAGTGCGACATCAGTGTGACCGGAAAAGGCGACCTCTTGAAGACCAAGCCCAAAACCTCCGATGCCGAGGAACAAATTGAAAAGTGAGACAGGCCCATCCAGGGCCGTGCAATGGAAATGATATGTCCCAACTCCCATGCCTCCTTCTCTTCCTTCCTTGCATTATGAGAACATGAGCATGAACGGTCAAGTTCACAGCTTGTCCACCTGGGACTCTGTACCAAGATATGTCTTGTCAAAGGCATGACTAGCCTTTGGGAGGTCAGTTCCTAGGACAAGAAAAGCCTGTCTTCCTACAATAACCTGTAATAGACAAGCCATTACTGAGCTTATGTGACTTATTTGAATATAACTCATTTTTTCTTGGAAAGAATTATAATTTCAACCACTGGTTTGTTATGCAGAGTGGTGAACAGTGTTTATTCTATAATTCCAGGACCCAAACAAGTTTGCATTCACTCTAATCATACCCTTAGCTGTCATTCACACTGGGAAGAAAACTCACTTTAACCATGAATCCTACTCTTTTCAGATTTTTCTCATATATCAGGGTCCTTCTTTCTGCTTCCGAATTGCTTCCAGATTTTCTTCTTGTTCTTCCAGGTGAGAGCGCTTTTTTTTTTCCTTTGTTTTTCTCCCCTCTAAGGAACCTCTTGATCCCTCAAGGATTTCCTTCGGAGAGACCCTGGGCCAGATTCTATGTGAGACTCTACAAAGCAGAAGGGTTGCCCAGAATGAACTCCAGCATCATGGCAAACGTCACCAAAGCATTTGTGGGTGACAGTAAGGACCTCGTGGATCCCTTCGTGGAGGTCTCCTTCGCCGGACAGATGGTGAGGAAGTGTTGTCACCAACAAGGGCAGGCCTGGGCCGGAGCCCTGCTCTCCCCAAAGCACTTCTAGTCAAATGAAGCGAAGTTAAAATTAAACTTAGGAAGTGCCTGGAGAGAGAAGGCTTGCCACAGAGGGGTCCTGGGGCTCGCGGCAGGAAAGAAGGGGGTGGTTGCGCACTCACTCTCCATAGGCAGTTAGGAAGGCGAGCCATCGGGCAGCGTGGCTGAGGACCCGGGCAGACAGGCCTCATCTCTGGCTACTTCTCTGAGCCGTTACCTGGTCCCCAGGGCTTGTAAAGTTACCGCCTCCTCCCAATCTGCTCCGCAGTCTCCGCGGGTAGTTCTTGTCCCGTGGACGCCTGCACATCCCTGTTCCCAGCTGTTCCCTGCTCAAGAGCCATGGGAAGTTCCGCGGCTCGGGCACCCGGTCGGAGCCTAATTCTGGCCGGCTGGACTTTGAAGCTTCAGCTGACGTGCATGTTGTCTCTGTCCTTCAAGCACGTGTCTCTGCTGCTTCCTCGACTTGGCATGGTGAGCATCAGAGTATTTTTGCCCTGGACCACCTTGGCAGTCATATAGGACATCACCTTCATTTTATGACAAGGAAACTGAGATCTGGACTGGGGAAGTGATTTGCTCAAGGTCCTACAAAAAACATGAACTCAGGGCCTGACTCTGTCTGCTGCGTTCCTGGAGGCGCGTGAGAACGACACTTGTTCACAACCAGGCGTTAGTTTCACCCAGACCCCAGTAGGATGATGGGAACTTTCTGAGAGCGGACCACAGCCTACTGGCCTTTGTCCCCAGTGCCTGGCACGGTGTCTGGCACAGAGCAGGTCATTGGTGGAAGCAGGTTCTTATGTTTAGCAACTAACTTCATACTTCCAGCTGGTTCGAAGAGTTTCTTGGGTCCAGGCAAGGGCCCCCGTCGTTTCTCCCCATGGTTCACGTGCTCCCGGCTTTGCTTTCAGGGGCGAACCGCGGTGAAGAAGAGCTGTGCCGATCCTGTGTGGCATGAACAAGTGGTCTTCAAGGAGATGTTCCCTCCCTTGTGTCGGAGGGTGAAGATCCAGGTGTGGGATGAAGGCAGCATGAATGATGTCGCGCTGGCAACCCATTTCATCGACCTGAAGAAAATCTCCAATGAACAGGATGGAGATAAAGGTAAAGCCTCACCTATCTGTCTTGGAAATAGGGTCTCTAAATGATTGACTTAGAGCCCTGGTCTTTGAAACGAGATGGTTGGAGCATGCACTGTGTCAGGCACCTTCCATGCTCTGTGTGGTCTGTGGTTCACATTGGTTCAGGGGAATGGATGGAGCCAGGCTCTGGGTGCCGGGAGGCTTGGTCCTGGTCCCATATCTGCCATGACCATCACTGCAGGTCTTAGAGATGGTCACTCCCTCTCTCTGGGCCTGAGGATTCTTAATTGAAAAATGAAATGTTTTGAGTAGACCAGAAGTTGGCAAACTGTGGTCCATCGGCCACATCTGCTGCACGGCACACAAGCTAAAAATGGTTTTTACATGTTGAAATCATCCTCCCAAACTGTGCCTCCCGCTCGCCGATGGGAGCACGAAAGCGTGAGTACTGCAGGGAGGTGCTGCTCACTGTCCTGCAGATCGTGGCAATCGATGTGCATACTTGTGCATATATATGTGTCAGTGCGTACACAGACACATATACTGAAGGTTTGACATAAACAGATGAAAATTTGTGCCTTTTTGTGCCCCTCACAGAGTGACACTGTTGAAAGGTCTCAATACATAGCTACCATTTGACCTTCGTGTTACGGAAGGGTTTGCCACAGGATCGCTTTGGGCAGAAAGCGCACTCTGCCCCTCTGCAGATTTCTCAGTTACGTGTAAACGCGTTTCACCCACAGCTTTTCGGGAACATCCTGATGGGATTCAGGGAGATGTGTTTAAAAAACAGACATCGGGGGGCCATAAAATCTTTCTGTTCTTTTTCATACAATACCTCTGCTTCTTAAAATTTACTCAAAGGAAGGATAGAATCTCGTCCATGGGGCTGTGGGTGCAGGGAGAGGAAACATTTAGACATACAGCTACTGATGACAGTAAACATACAGAAACATCTACTCATCAACAGTGGGGAAACTATTAAGCAAATAATGATAAATATACTTATTAAGAGTAATGGCTAATATTCTTGATCTCTTCGTAAGAGCCTGTGTGAATCACTTAATAGATATTGCCTCTTTTAATCTCAACAGGTGAGTTAGCTACTATTAGCATCTCCATTTTACGGATGAGGAAGCTGAGGCATAGGAAGGTTTGTAAAACCTGCCTAAGTCACACAGCTTGAAAATGGCAGAGCCGACATTTGAGACTTGAACCCACACAGTTAAGTAAGCTTCAGGATGCCCATGCCGTACTTGCCGGCAAAACAGAACATTCTGTTGCCAAAGAGATGTTCACATAGATGCCGTGTATTCTCTCAGATGCTATGTATTAAGAAAGGAAAGTACTTATGCTACTAGTAAATTAAAATCATCAGGTCTGTTCAGTTCTACATTTAGAACATATCTGAGAACATTTGTTTCTTTCAGTCTTCACTACCATCACCCTAGAAGCCACTTATGTCTTCACTTTCGATGGCGATGTGGTCCCCAAACCAGTTGGCCCATTCTTATAACCATTCACTCACAGCCAGGGTGATCTTAAAACACACATCTGATCATGTCCTGTCTTTACTTAAATCCTGCTACAATATTCCCATAATTTCTAGGTTAAAGGCCAAAATCCTTGTCAAGGCTCCCAAGACCCGCTCACCTTTCCAAACTCTTCTCCAGGCGTCGGCCACACTGACTTTCTCTTTCAGCTCCTTCTAGCTTCCAGCTCCTTTCCACGGCCGTATGCTATTCCCTCTGCCTAGAACTCCCTCCTCTCCTCTCTCTCTCTCAGCCTAACTCCTCTCCATGCCACGTCAGTCGATTATTTGTTCTTATAGCAAAAGGTATATCTCCTTCATTACATCTATAATGCAATAATAGATGTAATGTTTGTTTATGTTTGCATCTGCTCTGTTCTCCACTGGGCTCTATGCAGAGTGTCTAGCATGGTGGCTGGCTCATGTTAGGAGTCAATAAACATTTGATGAGTAAGTGAACAGATCAAGGATGCACATCAGCATCCTTAGAATAATTCATAGCATTATTCATAGTATTATTACAACTGTGAACAAGTGTAAACATATGCATGGAAGAAAGACTAGAAAGAAATATAGCAAAATGGTAAATACGGCTGTCTTTTGGTGATGGGATAGCCTGTAAATATTTTCTCCTGTCTTTTCTGTGTATTTAAATGAATGCATACAATTTTCATGAAGCAAAATATAATCAACTTGTAAACATAACCAGTCAACTAATAACGTGGTGTCTTTTTAGGCTTTCTACCTACCTTTGGACCTGCCTGGATTAACCTGTATGGCTCACCCAGGAACCACAGTCTGATGGACGACTACCAGGAACTGAATGAAGGCTTTGGAGAAGGCGTGTCATTCAGGGGCAGAATCTTGGTAGAGATTGCTGTGGAAATCCTCTCGGGCGGGGCGCAGGAGTCTAAATTTTCCAAGACGCTCAAGGACCTTAAGTTGTCTTCGAAGGACAAAGACGCCAAATCTTCCAAAGGGTCAAGTAAAGACAAGGGCGACACAACTGACGACGGGAAACCCCAGCAGGCTCCAGACAAAACCCACTCGACAGAGGTCGAGGTGGAAGCTTTCGATGCATCCCCCGAGGTAGGTCTGAACACTGCTCCACCGCACCTGTGAGGTGAGCCCACGGTGGAGACAGCGCCTGTCGTGGCTCCCAAGGGCCTGTACCGGTCTCACTTCTGCACGATGTGTGTTGGCTCAGGCCCACACTCCAGGGCTGATCCTATGCCTCGCCCTACACGTATCACAGCCATCTGCCCATGATAAACTCCTTCAGTGGCCCCCAAACAAGGTTTACATGGAAACCAAAGTAAAAGAAATAAAAGTCCTCCGGGGGGAGCCAGTGGGAGTGAGTGGTGCGGTGATCGACTGAACTGTATCTGTGGCCCCACATTGTTTTTAGCTCTGCTATTAGCTTAGCGAATGCTCTGGATGTGAGGCAATGCGGGAGCAGGGATGAAGAGGAGGCAGAGTGGGTGACAAGCTGGGATACAAGAAACTGAGAAACCTAGTCCCCTGCCCCAAGCCTGTGGGGAAACCACAGCTCACAGGGATGCTTATCTTTGTATAATACTTAATGCAAAGCTCATGGGCATTTTCCAGCCTAGTTCTGTTATGGGAAAGAGATCTGGGCTCCAAGATGGACACAAGCTGTGAATGTCATCTCGACTGTTTAGCAATAAATACTACTTTGTAGTTAAGCAAAGGAGGGAACTTCATGTTTTGTCAGTAGCAGAGGTGGGTGGATTCCAGCTCTCAGCTTGGATGATTTTGCCTCTGAGAGTGAGTTTCTCAGGTCAACCAGACAATCATTTCAGATGGGGAAGGAAGGTGACGGCTGATCTCCCAGAGCTGTCCATTCCTGGGGGACACTAGACAGACTGAAGGATGGTAGCCTTGGAACGGCCACTTATTTTTACTGTTGGGATCTAATCAATCTTAAGAAACAGTGTGGGAGAGAGGTCGGAACACAGGATTGGAAATCTTGGGGGTTGGCTCTATTCATGGTTCTGATATGAACACTTCTCCATGTTTCAGTTTAGTCATCAACAAGTGGGGTAGTAATGGTTTCTCTGTCGTAGGCGTCTCCTGGGGATAAATGAGGGCACGCCTGTTCAGTGGTCAGCAGGGTCCTTAGCACATGCGTGGTAGGCAGGCAACACATTAGGTATTGTTACTGTTCCCGATGTTGTTTATGTTTGCTCCCACCACCAGTGGGCAGCAATTCAGAGCTCTCCACCCCATTCTTTGTAACTGACTTCGGGTATTTTGCCAACCTCCCCAGCTCTATCCCTGAACGTATATGTTGAGAAATATTCTCCAGGACTGTGTACTGTCAGTTTGTTGTTAGAATTGACATTTTCCTTGGTGTGATTGTGTTTACGTATATTTCTTCAGTATATATGCCAGTTTTAGAAACTTTTAGAAACTTTTTGGACTTTGCCAGAAAGTGTGCTTAGCTGAGTAGCCACTTAAGCTGATTTTCTCGATATCTGTCCCTGTGGCAAATTTTCTTGCTGTCAAGACTGGCTATTCTTTTCTAAACAGGGATCAGCCAAGTAGAAAGGGGCTAGTAGAGGGTTTTCTTAACCCAAGTCAGTATCTTCAAGATACTTCCTATGCCAGGGGGCATCTTCACTCTTGTGTGGAAGGTGGTAGGAGAGGGGTAAAATTCAGGCATCATTCAGATCCTTATTTCTCCTCCCTCCTCTCTCCATCTTGGCTTCTTGTTTGTAGTCAGTTTCTTGCTGGTTTTATTAGTTATCTCTTACTGTATAACAAGTTACCCCCAAATTCAGCAAGTTAAAACCACAAACATTTATTTTCTCCGTGGGTGAGGAATTTGGGACTATCTCAGCTTGGTGGTTCTAGCTAGAATCTCTCATAAGGTTTCAGTCAAGATGTTGCTAGGAGCTGCAGTTGTTGGAAAGCTGGACTAGAGCTGCAGGACCCACTTTCAAGATGGCGCACTCGCATGGTTGTTGGTGGAAAGACTTGGTTCCTTGTTGATCGTTGGCAAGAGTCCTGGGTGCCTCACTGCATGGAGCCTTCCATAAGCTGCTTGAGTGTCCTCATGGCAGCTGGCTCTCCCCAGAGCGGGTGATCCAAGACAGAGCGAGGCAGAAACTGCGGCCACATCTATGACCACATCCATGGAAGTCGCACAGTGACAGTTATGCCACATTCTAATTGTTAGAAACCAGTCATTGGGTCTAGCCCACACTCAAAAGGAAGGGAATTTGGCTTCACTCTTTGAAGGGAGGATTGTCCAAGAGTTTGTAAACATTTTAAAACAATCACATTGGGCTTCTACCTGCCACCCTCCAGAGCCTCGAAGGCTCAGAGCTCGCCCACACCAACAAGTTTTCCCGCAGCTTCTTATTTTTCAGCTATCCAGGGTCTTTGAGCTCCAATCTTTTTTGCCGCAGCCATGTACTCACGGCATATCTGCATGAAGGAGATTCCATGGTGTTGCCTTTACCAGCTCACCCTCATTACCACCATCCAAGTTTATCTCCCCTCGGCAAACTTTCACAGAGCATAACTAATCTAATAGGTGTGTTCATTTTTAAACTCTGTGAACCCTATTAAGTAGCTTCTTGTTTAAACATCATCCTCAACAAGAGAGGAATAAAAACATAGTGACTCTGTGGACTTATGGCGTAGAAGGGTAGGTAAGACGTATAAAATAAATGCATAGGAAGTAGAAAGTGATAAGTGCAATAAGGAGGTACGAATAAAGTGCTATTATTTCCTGGAGTGAGTGAACTATAATGATTAAAACGCTGGGCTCCCAAGTGAGACAGCTGGTTTTAAGACATGGCAGTATGGTGCAGTGGTGACTGCTCAGCCTCTGGAGAAACACTGTCTCTGTTTGAAACTTGGGACAAGTGACTTAAGCTCCTCATGCTTATTTCTAATAATAACTTCTACTTCATAGTCTCATAGTGAGGATTTAATGAATTAATACACGTAAAACGCTTAGAACAGAATCTGGAACATAGTAAGTGCTCAATAAATATTGGGCATGTTTTGTAACTTCGAACAGATTTCTTAATCTTTCATGGGACTGCAGTGTCTTCAACTTTAAATGACTATAATAGAAATATCTCCCTTCTAGGATAGTTACGAGAATGACATTAGATAATGTAGGTAAAATTCTTAATACCATATCTGACACATAGATAGTAACAGCTCAATAAATATTACCATCATCATTTTTACAGCTTTGGGAGTCAAGGTATATTTTTAGACAGAAGAGGCATTTGTGTTGTACCTTGAAGGACGGGTAGGATTAAGACAAACTCTAACCTGTTAGAATACTTATCATGACTATTGTCTGAGGCATCTATATGAGCAGGCTTTATATTAGATCCTCCACATGGATAATTCCCCCCCTTCCCCTCTTATCCCGCCCAGAGGCCCTATTGTGATGTTTATTTCACAGACAAGGAAAGTGACAACCAGAGAGTGGCTGTGACTTGCCGGAAGTCCAGCTAGGAAGTAGCAGAATTTGAAGAGGGTTTATCTGGCTGTGGAACCTGCTGTCCCTCTTTAGGCTACATGGCGTACATTCCCTCCAAGTCCCTGACTAGTTTTTAACCACTTCCCAGAAAGTAAACTTGGCCATAAGAAGGTGAGATAAGTGGCTGGTTTACAGCCAGTGGATACAGTGGCAGCAGGTGGGAGGGGTGTGTGCTCGATGACTAAGATCCAGCACTGGGCCCCACCCCGTTCTATGTTTTCTGTTCAACAGAGACATTTCCTGCTGATGCTGAGAGCACAGGGGGCTCCTGTGTGAAGGAAGGGGTGACATTTCACCTGATGATGTGAAAAGCTCTCTGGTTCTCTGAGGGTCAAGGTTCATGGTCCCTGACTGAATATGGCTCTTAACCTCTGAGGCCACAACTGCTTTAATCTTTAGATAAACCTTATCTCTTTTTCCATGGACTTTAAAAAATTCAACCACAAAACCAGGAAGCACAGAGTGTATGATTCCAGTTCACTCAGCCTCCTCGCTCAGAAATGCGATGCTGTGTCCCAGTCACGTCTGCTGAAGTGTCAGCCTGTTCCGTGACAATAGGAGTCATTTGCAAATACTCACCTATTATCTTGGGATGGCTCCTGTCTTGTGACCTGTGTTGGCATAAGCGGAGTCATTTTTAAGTAGAGTCAGGGCAGCCATTCCAGAGGACTGCCTTGTACTTCCTACTCCTTGAACCTTTGGAATGTTTGAACTGGGCAAAATAACCTTGGGACCGAGCTACAGTATCGTCATCTTCCCAACAGCTGTTTGTAGAGCTAACAGGAAAGCAGACCTCCTGACCACAAAGACTGAAAATTAAAGACTTTCTTTAGAATCAGTAAATAGCCGTGTATAGCTAAAGAATAATTTATTAACGCCAAGAGAAATTCCTTCCTTCTATTGATGTAATTATTTTTTTTCCTTTCTCTTAAAAACCGTTTGCCTTTTCGCTAGAATAAGAACACTATTTGGATTTCTGTCTGAATCAGTGCTTCCCAGGATTGCGGTTCTTTTGGATTGCAAATAAACACTCATTGCCTCTCACTTTGGCTTTTTATTTTTAGGTCGACACCTGTAAAAGTCTTGTCTTTCGGAAGTCCTGTCTTGATAAGGCAGCCTTGGTGGAGACCAGGCTTCAATTCTTGGCCGCCTTTAAATTGTCCTGTGACCTTGGGAAGCCCCTTTCTCCCTCTTGGCTTTAGTTTATTCAGGTGAAAGGTGGAGGTTGGAGCAGATGAACTCTGAGCCCTTATCAGTGGAAAAGCATTTACGCTGTGGTGCTTCTGGGACCTGTGCATCCCCGGCAGCAGCAGCCACAGTGCATGCAGCCCACCTGGGATGCACGTGACTGGCCGAAGCTCATGCAAGCGCCTAACCCTCTGCCCCTTTCCTCTGGGCGTGTGTTCTTTCCGGGGGTAAAGTATGACTTTGAGTTAGCACCAAAGCGTTGAGTTAACACATGTTAGAGTACACTGGGTCTGCGGTCTGAATACTTCGGAAAGTTACTAACTCAACCCTAAGCTTTAGGGTCTTTACTTTCCTTATCCGTACGATGGGAATGATCCTGATTTTGACCTGCCGAGATTGTTAAGGGGAACAAACATAACATATGTGACCCATAAAACTATGCTCAAATGTAAGGGTTTAATCCTGTGACTGACTATTCCGTCTCTGGTTTTCTGTTTTCTGAATGTCTGCTCACCAGAAGGTGATTCCGTGCCTGTTCCACAGTGTCTTAGAAAGATTCCTATGCCAAGTTTATCCTTTAGAATAAAAGATTTTCTTATAAGCTAGAAGCTCAGAAGGTTGAGAGTACATTGGTCTAGATAAATGGCTGAATTTGGATGTGCAATTGGCAGGTCCCGATTCCCGCCTGTCTGATTAGTGGGGAAATTATGGCCGACACTGAGACTCAAATGCCTATGAATTACCCTGGACAGGTTAGCGTCAGCTTCCGGTAATAAAAAAAAAAAAAAAAAAAGAACGAGGCCTGTCTAAAATATTTTTTCTTCTTGTAGATTGTACCAGAAAAATATGAGGACTTTTTACTCTTTGGAGCATTTTTCGAAGCTACCATGATTGACCGGAAGATTGGAGATAAACCCATTAGCTTTGAAGTGTCTATTGGTAAGTGCAGATAAGCACAGTGCCTGGCACCTGGTGTAGACCTTGTATCCATTTCATGAGTAAGTGAGTTAGGGCCTTAACTTGCCAATGATAGTGATCTGGTGGCAGTTTACACGTCAGAAAACAATAATTACTTGTTCACTCTTGTGTCACTAGGTAAGGACTAGATTTATTTTCATACTTTAAAGAAAGGATTAAGAGTATGATTTGGTTTCAGACAGACGTGGGTTACTAACTAATCCTGGATCCATTACCTTAGGCTCACTTAATTTCTCTGAGTCTCAGTTTCTTCATCTGTAAAATGGTAATAATAACTTCTCACAGAGCTATTACAAGGGTTTAACAAGCTAACGCAGGCTGGTGCCAGGCACACGGTGGGTACTGTCGTCACTGAGTCTCAGCAATTTTCCTGGGCTGACATACATCTAGGAAAACCATTCTGAGAAAGGGCATCTCGTCTGAGGAGGTCTTGATTCACATTCAGGAAGCTGTACTTCAGAAGAAGAAATAGAGATGGAATCCACTTAATTTGGAACTTGAGTTGTTTTTACAAAAGAGAACGTGACGTGGAAGTAGATGATGGCTCATTGTCATTGCCAATCTTATTTCTTTGGTCTGACCATCCCTCCTTCCACCTTCAGACTGAGATCTTATTTCCCTGCCCTGGATCCCTCATGCCAAGCAGCCCAATTCTGCTTGTTGACACCCAGTTCCTCTCCCCTCGCTCCTGCCTCTGCAGGTAATTTTGGGAACTTGATTGATGGAGGGTCCCATCACGGGAGCAGGAAGAAGTCAGCCGAGTCAGCCGAGGAAGATACCCTTCCGCTGCTGCACGAAGGAGAAAGGGCCGCAGCCCACGAGGTCACCATCCCTATGGTCTCCAGCACTCACCCAGAGAAGCCGCTCGTGACAGAAGGGAACAGGTAGGAGACACGGCAGAAGCAACAGTTTCTGATGGCGGAGGTCTGACCGGTTTCAGAGACCGTTTGATTTAGCTCTTCCCTGAAACCAGAAACATCATTTTTTTTAAATCTCAGTTATGGGAGCAAGTACAAACAGGGGCAACATGATAAGTGCCACGTTATTAAATCCTTAGTGACCTGCTGACAACTGTCCAGATGACAGACACATGCAGGTAATTCATTTAAGGGCAGAGCAATGGTGGTGGCTATTCTTATTGTATCTGAAGCCCTCTTTATTCTATACCTTTGAAGCTTAACAAGGTAGGAAAGTCAGAATTTGAAATTTCCATCGAAATCCTATGAACAATTATTACATTGATCTGAGTTCTGTGCTATTATGTAAACTCAATTTAGTAGAATTATTGAATACATCATTTCTTATTTTATTTTGCTACAGTCAAAATAAACTGAAGAACTCACAAAACGATTGTCAGCCACCAGAAAAGACTTTCAGAAAATAGCCGAGTGCCTACATGCGCCCTCACTGATCTTTAATCTATGTGAAATTTTGACATGCAAAGAGGAGTGAAATTATAGATTTCTAAGAAAGTGCTGTCAAGCACCAACCAAGTGATTTATGAGAAGGGAAAGCCACACACAGTGAGAGTCCTCCATGTTCAGAGCCTCGTGCTCAGAGCCAAACGTTATCATCTCCGGGGAGGCTCGTAAGAGAGCCCTGCTCTCCCCACTTACGTGCGAGGAGACTGGACCCACTCCTCCAGAGCCTGTCTGTCTCTCCGCTCGTCTCCACGTGGACTCTGTCTGAGCACGGACCCGGGGCTCACTGACCGCTCTCAGGAAAACGAGGACTCACAATCTATTTCCTCCAACGGCCCTCTTTCCTGAGCAGCAGATCCAAACTTTCCTGCTCGGGTGTCCCATAAATTATTCACTGGGCTCACTGTCCGCAGAGACGGCTTTGCCCCTCTTCCTGTCTTTTCTATCCCACAGCCTGGTGCCACCAACTTCTGAGTCCTCCAAGCCACAAATCGGAATGTTACTGATTGTTCTCTTTTTTCCTTCCCACCCACATCCACTCAGTGATCAAGTCTGGTCAATTCTAGTCCTTATGTATTTCTCATGCCTACTGCCATTTCTGCCTGTCGGCATCTTCGCCTTCTACCTGACTTGGATGTTCTGCAAGAGATTCACCAGAGTATCTGTCTGAACCAGTGACTCCCCTAATTGACGTCATCTGTTGGTTGCCTGTGGCTTTCGAGATGAGTTTCAGAGGCCATAGAGTGTTGTTCAGTCCCCGTCTACTTCTCGACCATCCTCTCCAGCACGCAATGGGCCTGGCAGTTTCCCAAACATCCTGCTCTCTGCTGCTTTTCGGCCTTTTAAACATCTCTTTCCTTTGCCAGGCAACAGATCCCCTCCTCAGAACTGCCGGCTCCTATTACCCTTCAAGAAGAAGCCCAAGTGTCCTTCCCTGCATCCCCAGTCTGGTCGGAATTTCTAGACTCACCTCCTTTAAGCACTGATCGCACTGCATTCAGATGTGTGGACTTGTCTGTCTCCCTGTGAGACCGTGAGCCCTCCGAGGGCAGGGCCTGCGTCTTCCGTTCCCCACCGAGCTGCGGTCCTCTCATTTCTGAGCACGCCCTACACTTGCCAAATCCTGTCTCTCCCATGGACCACTTTCCTCCTCCCATGGATCACTTTCTTTGGGGTCTTGGTTGTTTTAATGGTTTCTCTGTCCTCTTTCAAAACCGAGGGCATCAATGAGTGGATCCTGTAACAGGGTCTGTAGCTCTGGGAGACTTCCCTGAGCTACTCAGAAGTAATCCGCATCCTTCCCCTGGGTCCAGGCAGCGAGAACATCCTCCTCCTTGTTAGACTAGCTTCTTGACTGTTGGTGAGAATGTCAGGGTGTCTAGTGTGGGAAGGGCATGGGAGGAGAGGAGAGATCTCAAGGCGCCCTCGGTTGGACCTCATATTAGTGCTGCCAGCTGGCTCAAGGAGACCAAAATAGGTGATGCTGGTGCTTGGGGGGCTTTCTGTATATTTCTCAATCACTATATTGAGGCTCTGTCGACATAGTGGCAAGCCAGGGTGACAAAAACTGTATTGGAAGATCCTCTGTCTATAACAGACCCCTACAAACATGTGCACACACATGTATGCACATGTGCACAGAGTGACCACACGCATGTGCACACACATACATACTCATACATAGTTTACTTGTCTGTTGCCTCCATTAAAATACCACCTCATAAGAGGGTGGCCTAGAATGCCACTTAAAATATCACCTGAGTTTGTTCTGGGCTTTCCAGTTTTACAAGGCACTTGTACTTGCATGCACTTTCTGTATCGGGCTGGAGCTCAGGAATGAGATTGGAGCACAAGACATCTAATGATGGGACACCGTTTGAGTCTCAGAATTCCAGGCCTACCCTTGCCCAAGGTCACAAGGCTGGTCATGTGTCAGGCAGCTAGTCAAACTGGCAGTTTCCTCTTTCCACTGGCAACATGGTGCCTCCCATCTGCCGTCCTCCATCTGCACTGTAATCTACCTGAGGAAGCACAGCGTTCCGGTCCACGCAGACCCAGTAAGACCCAGAGGACTCTAAGAACCAAAGAGACAAAGGCCTTGGACATCATTAGCACAAAATAATTCAAACCGAAGAAAACTTGGAACAGTACAACCTTAAGAGGGAATTTATTTAGTTGCAAGATCCTCAGTGCAATAATCTTAAAAGGAGATAAAAGAAAGAGCAGTTTAGTTTCTAACCTTTTTTACTTTTTTTTTTTTTGTTCTCTTGTTGTAATAATAACAATCTCAGTTTCTGCCAAGAATTTATTTGGCTTCTCTTCTGAATGGACACCTGCTGGTTTATATTCTGCAGAATAGACCACAGGGCAGCTTTGCTAGTCTTACGGTCTCCAAAAGGATACAGGTTGGAGAGCTACAAAGAACAACTGCGCATTCTTTCAGGCTGAAGTTCTCTTTAGCTTTTTGGAACGCAAACAAAACTTGCTTCCTCTTTATCTCTCATTCATATTCTCTCTCTCTCTCTCTCTCTCCCTCTCCCTTTTTCCTTCCCTCCCATGAGCATGTGACTCCAAACACTGTCCACATTCATCGGAGCCACCTGTCCCACCATACCCATTCCAAGAAATTTACTTTGACCTTCTAGGTGTTTGTGGGAGAATGACAGGTGGGTTCGGGGGAAAACCTGGTTAAGAATTTAATACTTTAGCTGTCAGGAGTCAGGGAACTTCAGCTTTTTGCTACCCCTCTTCCACCTTACCTGCCTTCACACCCATCCCTTTCCTCCTTGGGAAGCGAAATTACAAATTAGATCCTTCTTGTCTTCAGTCTCACTCTGTTAACCATATTTTTCTCATCAGCATTTGAGTATATCCAACAGTCATCCTCAAAATTCTCTTTGGCTCTACACTTCCCCTTCTAGCTCCTTTGCCATCCCTCTTGTCCTTTCTTAGCTAAGTGAGTCACCTGCATTATTAGCACTAATACCTAGCAACGATAAGGATTGGATGGCTGGATGGCTGGATGGATGGATGACTGGATGGATGGATGACTGGATGGATGGTGAGCCATGGACTGCCGAAGTTGAGTTTGAGGCACATGTCCTCATCCTCATTAATAATGTACCCCCTTACATTTCTCTAGCGATTTCAGTGTATAAATGCATTCACATCTGTTATCTCAGTTGGTCCTTACAGAATGCCTAGCATATAGTCTCTAAAGGAAAAATGTTAGTTTTTCTCCCTATTTTCCCTCTTGATTTAAACCTTTCTCTTTGAAGAAGGCTTGCCTGATGAGTCCTGCCCTCTGGTGATCCTTTCTAAGCTTTGCCTTGGGGGTGAGAGTGGCAGCTGTTAGTACTTCTCCATTGTAGCCACAAAACTGTTCCTTGATTATTGTTTACTAGTCCCCAATTATAGACTAAGAATGAAATTAATAGTTTGATAGTTTTGTCACCAGTCTTCCCTCGCCCCACAAAGAACATACAAAATATAAACATATGGTTGGAATTGCCTGAAATACACTGATTGTCAACTAACTTCCAGACCTAACATGTTTTCATAGGAATTACAACTACTTGCCATTTGAGGCCAAGAAGCCCTGTGTCTACTTCATCAGCTCTTGGGGAGACCAGACATTTAGGCTGCACTGGTCCAACATGCTGGAGAAAATGGCAGACCTGCTGGTAGGTGATGGGTTTGAACATTAGGAAGCTGGAGGCAAAAGGATTTTTTTTTATGAACCCAGTAGAAGGTCTTGACCTCAGTTTAAATACAAATAAGTTGAGGCTGATGCATTTGGAGGACACATGGCTCCTACTCTGTAAACCCAGGGGAATGAGAATACATTTTTCAAAATCTCCGGACTTTAAATCAAACTACCCAAGTTCAAATCCCTGCTCTGCTCATTACAGATACAGGACCTAGCATAGATGGTTTTCCTAATCTCCAAAGGGCAGAGGATTGATAACTTTCTCACAAAATCGATAGATCCTGGCTTCAACTAACGCAAAATCCTAAGCCCCTAACTTGGTAGATGATCTTCTGCAAGATCAGGCCCTGCCGCCTCTCCAGTCCAATCTCTCACACACCCTCCTCCTGCCTTTGCTCCAAGCACAATGGTCTCCTTTCGGTTTCTCAAAAAGACCAGGTGCCTGTGTGCCTCACGGCCACTTCCATGTCACTCTGTCTCCCTGGGCTGCTTTCGCCACCTTGCTTCTGTGTAACGCAGTCAATCCCCAGCTCCGGTGCGAGCATTTCCTCAGAGAAGCCTTCTGACCCCCGCCCCACTGTCCTCTCCCACAGCACCTTGTCCTCCAGAGTTCCTGCCACAATTTACAATTGTCTATTTTTCATTCCCCATTGTTCTGTGGCATCTAGCATAGCACCTGGCACCTGAGAGAGCTAAAGAATGTTTAGAGGCATTAAATGTGTGAAAGTATTAGAGGCATTAAATGTGTGAAAGTATTCAAGACCGGGTTGATACGCAGCAAATGGTAGGTTGCTCCACCCAGCTCCCTGGGGGGAACGAGGACCAGGAGCACCTTCCTTCCTTCACTGATTCCTCTTCTTCTGCTCTTGTATTTCTCTGTCCGCCCCACACATCCCATGGGAGTTGCTGTCCGCTGCGCTGCTCCCTGCCCCATCGTGCCTCATGAGACGATCCTTGTCTCATTCCTCTCATTCCTTGAAAACCTACCCTAAGGGAAAAACATATTTCTCTCCCTTGTTTCTTTATAATCCTGTCTCTAATTGTGTAGAACAAAGTAGTGCCTCTGGCCTTGGGGTAGTAGAATCTGAAAGCTATTGTGGAGGCCAGGTTTGCTGTCACACCATGTGGAAGGCACAGATTGACAGATTCAAGGGCTGGTCTTGCTTCTCCTTCAGGCAAAACAGAGAGTTCCTTTCTGAAAGACTTGACAAAACAAATCAGAATCTTCTCCTAGTGGCCACGGTGGCCTTTAGCACTTACTTCTAATTCCTTTCTCAGTGCCAGCCAGGATCATTGCCATGCTTGGCATAGTGAGGCTAACCTAGTTGAATGTTCACTAAACACCAAGCACTGTTGGAAGTTCACACCTCCCTGTAGTGCTATAGATGCGTACTATTATTATCCCATTTTACAGATAAGGTAACCGGGCATAAGGCAGTTACGCCACCTGATAAGCCTTAGATTTGATGTAAGTGGTCTGACCCCAAGCATAAATCTTTAACCACTTCACAATGTTGCCTGTCCTTCTAGTGAAGATGGAAAGAGGGAGACATGACCCTAGGCATGTGAGAGAGGATATAGTTTTTATTAAGTCTAGCAAAGTGCACAACATGTACACAGCCCCTCGGGTGCCATTTTCCCCCAAGCCCCTGAATGGCAACCTAGAATTTAGGCCCAAAAGGAAAAGTACAATTATTAAGTACAGGCACACAGCCATTGCCATATACAATCTGTACTTTTTCCCCAAACACCCTACCCCTGACCCAAAACCCCTATAATCAGAAGTACTGATAACCTTCTAAATTCAGGAGTTATTCAATATGGTTATATATCTATATGACCAACTGGCTTGAACATTCCTTTTGAAGTTTTCGATAATTATATTTCATTTACTTTGTCAGGTATTTCTCATAATATTAGCTTTTCCCACGGTAGACTCTAAACAAATGGTACCCAGTTAGGGAATGGATATTGGACAGAAACAATGAGTTTGAGCAACACAGGAGAAGGCTTGAATCTGGACTAATTCCAGTTAAGAAAAGGAAGTTTCTAAGTTAACAAGCAGCAGCCTTTCCCAGCTCAGATACAAGAGAGTGAATAGTTAAATCATCATCATCATCATCATCATCATCATCATCATCATCATCATCTAAATATTATTTCTTGGATGTTACCAATAATATCTTTACTCTGATGTCTCTTTTCTACCTCTCATCCCTCTACCTCTGTGGTTTGTTTTCAGGAAGAAAGTATAGAAGAAGTGAAAGAATTGATCAAGATTTCAGAGGAAGCCCCAGATGAGAAAATGAAGATGGTGCTCAATGATTTCATTAGTCAAAGCAGGTACCAGCTGGCACGTGGGGCGCTGAGCTTGAATAGAATCACCTATTAATTACCTTAGAAAATAAGTGATTTTATATGTGTTCAGTTGGGCATTTTATAGTGTTATATCTTTGTTTTTTTTTCAATAATTTGGTTGGCACTGGTGGGCTCACTGTTGCTTTCTGACCCATAAACAACTTAGAAAAAAGGGACAGAGGTAAAAAGAGAAGAAAAGAAAGACTTAGCTGAGACTCTTTATGAAATAAGAAAAATGCTAGTCATGTTAGTGCCACCACGGTTCTTTGCATTTGGTAGACACTCAACTATTTGAAAATGAGATGGATAAGTCATATCAAATACTATTTAATAGAATTTGTCATGTAACACATTGATAAGAACCAATTAATGACTCTTTTTCAGGCAGTGGACAAAACAATAAAAGATCCAAAAGTAGCTACCTATTACTAACAAAATAACTCTTCAATTTCATGACTTAACACAGAATTTAGTATCTCACAGTTTCTGTGGGTCTCGAATCCAGGTGTGGGCTTAGCTGGGTCCTTTGCTCTGAGCCTCTCACAGACTGTACTCAAGGCTTCCACTGAGGCTGCAATCATCTCAAGGCTCAGCTGGGAAGGATTTGCTTCCAAGATCACTCACGTGGCTATGCGCAGAATTCAGTTCCTCATGGACTGTTGGATGGAGGACTTCGGTTCGTTCATAGTGGTTGGTTGGAAGTCAGCCTCAATTCCTTGGCACATGGCCCTCTCCAAGCTCCCTCGCACAGCATGACGGCTAACTTCATCCGAGAGAGCAAGTGAGAAGAGTCAGAGAGGACATGCCAGCAAGATGGAAGTCACAGTCTTTTAAGACCTGATCTTGGAAGTGACATCTCATCACCCTTGATGTATTCTATTATGAGCAAATCACTAGGTCCGGCGTACATTCAAAGGGAGGGAATTACACAATGGCAAGAATAATTGGGGGGGATCATCTTACAGGCTATCTACCATAAGGAAACACTTGGACTAACTCTTAAAATTAATTAGGTAGTACTGGGGCAAAAATGAGTATTTGTCAGAATGGAATTAATGGAGAAGGGGTAGAGATCTGTTTGATGGAAGGCAAAAACTAGTAGGTAGGGGATAGCAAAATTCTGGTGTTGTTTTATAAATTCTGACTTTCCTAATTCTCAACTCTCCAGACGTTTTTACTTTTAAAAAAATAAGAAAGCAAAGAAACAAGGATGTAGTTTTGTCTATCTTCATTTCTTTCCTGTTTTTATTGTAGAAGCAATATATATATATATATCAATGCTACTCCTGCTGTGAGCTAAGTGCCACCTGCAATTCCTTTTAAGCATCTTTAAAAAGCTTCATGATCTCATATTTTTAGAAACTGCTCGTAGGCAAATTAATAGCTCAATAACTTTTCTATATAAGGGGTTACTCGAAGTGATAATCATTCCTCTTTCAAGTTTGCAATCAACTGAAAAACTATTCATGAGGTTCAGATAGAGATGACAATGTTAGTTTTATATTTGATAAACCTGGATTCAAGACAGTAGCTTGGACCTGAGGTCACCGCGAGCTTCCTGGTCACCCTGGTCCATGGATAAGCAGCTGGACCTCAGGTCTGTCCCCCAGAAGGGATGGACCATGGAGATGAGGAGGCTGCACATGGCCGACGGCAGGCTGGGTCTGAAAGATGAACAATAAACAGAAACATGTGCCATGGTCGTTTACTTTGATTTCAATCAAGAAATAGATTATTTTTCCCCTCTGTGAGGTAAGGAGAGAGATGAGAATCAGAAGTGTCCACCAGGCGTTCCTGTGCTGGGCCATCCTGTGAAAACAACTCTCTCTTCAGAATAGAATCCTTTTAATTCTTTTTCAAAAGTAAGAGAAAACGTAACTTGACTAACACGCCCAAAGAGGAGTGGTGACGAGGCCTTCAGGGGCCACAGGCCGGCCTCTGGCACAGCGCCCCTCACTGGGGCATGTGGGATTTTAAAGTTCCTCTTTTGTTTCTTTTGTAATTGATCTGCTTTCATCACAGAATTACCAATTGATCTCTTACAAAAAAAAAAAAAAAAAAAGACAGGACTATATAAAGTAAAAGTTTTCTCAATTCTTTCTCTAATCCCACTCTCCAGAGAGGCATTGGATTTGTCCTCCTGGATTTTTTTCGTATGCCCTTGCAAACTCACACATATTTATAAAAATACTATATTTCTTCACAAATGATATCACACACCTTGTTCAGCAGGTTGTTTTTTCACTGAACACTTTATCACTGGCGTCTTTTTATTGCAGGGAATAATAGTCATCCTCCATATTCAGTCCATGACCTGTATCAAATAAATATTGACTAGGCCCTGATACTGAAGTTGTTGCCATTTATTTGCTCCTATTAACAATGTCACAATAAACAGTACTCTCTAAATACACTCTTATAAAAACTTTCAGTTATTTTTGAAGGATAGAATTCTAGTGTGATTTTTGGATCAAATTACATAGACATTTAAATTTTGACAGATGCTGTCACATTGCTTAAATAAAGGAGGAGAGAGACTATTGCCCCAAATCTTCACCAACCTTGACTATTATCACACTTTTTAATAGATAAAAATGGTATTAATTTTAATTTGCATTTAAGTTATCCCTAATTAGGACAATATCTCATTTCTCCAAGTTTTAAAGCCATTTATATTCCTTTTCATTGGAATTAATAACTTTTACCATTTTCCCATTGAACACATTTTAACTTCATCTCTCAAAATGTTACTACTATGTCCTTTGTACAGTTTTAAAAAGGTGAAGACATATCCCAGTGTTGAGTCTAAATCTTTGCTTTACAAACAAAGTTTCAGGACCTTTTGGTGTGTGTTAAATTTGTAAGATGAAGGAAAACTGCATTATTCTGTGTTCGTGGTTGTGAACTTGGATGGCAATCACAATAGGTATGCGCTGAAAGGAAGTGGAAAAACAAACATCTATTTCTCATGTGGGGTCTGGGCATCGTCTTACCCAGAGGAGAAAAAATATCTCATTTTGTCTCTTAGAAAAGTTAGGGCATCATTGCTTAATCCTAAATGAAAAATCTTGGTTCTGTGGCTTCATCAGCTTTCTTATTGTATTGCAGAAAGTGTAGTTGCAAATCTCTGGAATTATATAAGTGAATTTTCACTAAGTAGGTTTCAAAATCGTTATTCTTCTCTTCTAGTGCCTTTATCTCTGAAGCAGAAAAAAACCCTAAGATGTCGAACCAAACCACTTTAGATAAGAAACGACTTACGCTTTGTTGGCAGGAGCTGGTATGTGAATATCTATTTATACTTTGAACAGAATTAAAACACGCGCTTTTAAAATAAACCTCATGGATGAGGCATAGGTCACAGACTACGTGAGGATAAGGTTCTCAAGGTCATATGTTTACGTGATATAGAGGCATGAGTGAGAAGGGAATTTATGGGTGATTTGGAAAGTGACTAGCATTTACAAGGATGAACTAGAAGCTGACCTATCCTACATTTTATCCTGATGACTTTTCCTCTTGCTCATTTTCTTAAAATTTGTATTTTGTCAAAGGCTGTAGATTCTTTCCTTTGACCTTCTGCCTCACTAGCTGAGATGCTGATGATGCTGATGATGGTGATGATGATGAGGTTAATAATAATAACAACAACAACAACTCTTCTTCCTCTTTTTGGTTTCCTCTTCCTCTTCTTAAGAATTGTGTGAAAAGTCGTAAGCACTTCTTGAGAACAGGACTGTAGCTGATTCCTCTGTTTTGTGGAGACCCTGCTCAGTGAGTGCTGTGTGCCTTATAGATGCTTGGTCCCTTTTTAATGAGTGATGATGGAGAGTGCCAGACTGAGTCAGACCCTGGATTATCTCACCTTGAAACTTTGGTTCCAGCAATGGCACCAAGGGACGTCTTGTATGAGGCCATGATCATTCTGCAAAGAAAAATTACTCAGTGTTTGACTGGCCAGGGACATTTTAGAGACATGAGTGGGGTCCAGAGAGATAAATAATTTTGTAAAGGTAATAGCTAGTAAATCGTAGTCTAGAGACTAGAACCTAAGTCTCCAAACTCTTGGTGCACCCTTCTTTCTAGAAAAGTAAATGAAGGTTTGCGTGCTCATTTTCTGGGCTCCGAGGGAGGCCGGATTCCCCCAGGCGCAAGATCTTCTCTCTGCTCCAGCTCTTCCTCAGCGCCTCTGACGGCCCCTCCCTGTCTCTGCACTGACCGTGCACAAACTGCTGCCCACGGAGCTCCGTTGTCTTCTCGGTGTTCAGCAGCTCTTGGCCTGAACGAGTGCCCGATTTCAGTATCTCCATAGTGGCCCAGCTCTGCCTCTCGATCTCCAGACTCGTATTTCCAACCTGCTAGTGGATGGGCCGCTTGCCCATCTCACGGCATCTCATACCCAATATGTTTTTCCTACTCAGTCCGTCATCTTCCCACCCAAACTGGCCCCACATCCTTCCATGGCACCACCAGCTACACTTGTTGCTCCAATGAGAAACCTAAGAATCAACTTCGAATCCTTATCCCTCACCAAAACAGTCAGTTTGACCCTGGACCCTGTTGACTCTGCCCCTTAGACTCTGAGACTTCACTGCTTCATCCCCCAGATGCACTGCCCAAATCGAGTGCCTGAGTGTCTCTGGCCTAGACTGTTGCAGTAAACTTCTCCCAACCCATCCTTCCTACCACAACCAGAGTGGACTTTCTAAAACACAAACCTGACTAGATCACTCTTGCTTAAAAAAAATCACTGGAGTCTCTCAATCATTCACAGGACAAAGTCCAAGTTTCCATGCGTGAAGTCACGGGCCTTTCACCATCTGGCTCCACCCGAGCATCTCCCATCACTCCCTTCCTGTGCATCTATGCTCCAGCAGCTCTGAACCCTCACTAATCATGTGCCTTTAGGAGTAATTGTTCCCACGGTCTGAGCTGTCTTTTTCTTCTTATCGTCTGATGAGTTCTATTCATTTTTGAGACTCAGTTTAAAGGTCGTATCACCCATAAAACCCAGCTTTGCTCCTCTCTGGTCCCGTGATGTTTTGCACATTTTAGTACTTGCATATGTTGCTTTGACTTCGCCCAACAGTCCAAGTCACAGGGGAAGGAAGCAGGTGCCCTCCCCCTGTCCTAGCCTTTGGCTGCTAGGATAGGTAGTGCCTGGTACACTGCAGGTGTTCAGTCCTCCCAATCCACCTGTACGGAGAAGGTTTCCTGTACCAGGTGCTGGGAACACAAAGCTATAAGTACTCGGTGCTTGTCCTTGAGGAATTTACTGATTTCTCAAGGAAACAATTTATTGACTGGTTTATTCATTCCACAAACATTTATTTAACACCTGTTATGTGCCAGGAACTCTGCCAGACACTAAACATATAAGGTAAGAACAAGACAAAGGTGGCCCCTGTCCGAGTGAAGTTTACATTTTATTGGAGAATATAGAAACTAGACAGGTAAACAACGGATACATAAAAATGGTTACAGGGTATGATGATGAAGGAAATCTTAAAAGGCCACGAAATACAGTGGTGACACTGAAATTGAGGCCGGAGAGGAAATCAGCCATGCAGGGTCTAGAAAGAACATTTGAGCAAGAGGAAACCCCAAGCACTCAGTCTTCAAAATGAACTTGAGGGCCTCCTGAGGGCCAGCATGCCTGGGGCGCGATGAGTGAATCACTCTGAGGAGGAGAGTAGGCAGGGCCTACCCACTCGGGGCCTTTGAAATCACTGCAGACTGTTTGGGTTTTTCCCCAAGCACATCAACGTGGGCCGAGTGACTGAATCGAAGTGAACACTTCTAGATGTTTCACTCACACTGAGCTTCTTGGCAGCATTTCTCAAATGATGCCAACATGATCTGGAAGCACCCGCCAGGCCTCTAGGAAGAGGTGGTGAGAGCAGTGATTAAAGACGTGGACTCTGGACCCAGCCGAGGTCAACCCCAGCTCCACAATCAGCGGCCACGTCACCCTATTTTCCCAGCTGTGAAGTGGGAATGGTCATGCCTCCCCCAGTGGCCGAGGTTGCTATGAGGAGCAATGAGGATCAGTACAGCAGTTAGAACATCGCCTGCAACAGAGCAAAAGCTCGGTACATTCTAGCTGCTCTTATTATAGTTGTTGCTGAGCATCTGAAAGACTAGATTTGGGTCTTGTCTGCCAGAGCTATGGGACCTTGACAAAATGCTGCCTTTTCTAGGCCTTAGCTTCTTGTCTGTCAGACAAAAGTGAGATGATATCCACTGCCTCCCTATGTCTACAAAGTTTCTATTAAATGGGCAGTGACATTTCTATTAAAGGGGCATAGTCCTGAAACAGCCCTCATGAGTGGCTCAATGTGGAGCTGGCAAACGCCTTCAGAAGTCTCCAGCAACAGGACAGAGTGCTCGTTGCCCAAATTTCTGGAAAGATCAGCACTGACTCTTGTCTTGTTTTAGGAGGCGATGGCCAAGAAGGCTCAGGGGATCCTTCAGCAGCAGAAGAAAAAGCTCTCTCTCAATGAAATGATCTGTGAAGCTCAACAGTTTGTGGAAAAAATTCGCTTTCTTGTGGATGAGGTAATCAACTCTGAGAGCACACCTCACTTGGGAGATTAGCCCGGATGTCCTCCTGGGGATGTCCGAATGTCTGATAAAAACGAGAGATGGAGCGATGCTTCCGCCCAAACTCTGCTGAGCTGAGCAGGCACCATTAGTTCTGAGGCCAAAAGGGAGATTTAAAAAATGAGCCAAACATCTACAACTTTATCGATGTTTTTAATGAAGCCTGAGAATTCAGCGGAAATAAAAAGCATGCTCCTTAATGGACTAGAGAAAAGTCAAAATTAGCATGGGACCTTTGATAAGTTTTCAATCCTAAGAGGATTTAAACTCATGTCCAGTAAAGGGCAAATCAGTTTCTCATTTTTTAGGTTAGTAGTAACCAGTATCTTTGGATGATTTCTAGAATGATCTAGAAAGGTCCTTATACTTGCTTCTATCAGATCCTGGGTTTCGCGAGAGAAGGTTTTAGGAAGAGGTACAGATGTACTGCTTCTGTTCCCAAAAGCTGTATTTCTCGCTGTAAATCAGTTATTCTCTGAAGGCATAATACACAGTGAGATGGACAGTGATTTTAGTAGATGCGGGGATTTTAATAAACACCCAGAAGGTTCAAACCAGGAATCAGGGCTTCGGGTCTGTGACTGACCAACCTGTGGCTGAGAAACTTCCACAAGGACGTGTTTGTTTCCATGATAAGGGAGAACATATCGATTACAGCAGAGCATTACAGGCTTTGAAATCAAGAGCATCTGCTTTCAGCCCAGTGATATAGAAGCCTAGTTTATGACAATATACTTCCCCTTGTTTTGGTAGCTATGTGGGCTCAGAAATGTGCATTTCAAACACTCACAACATAATGGGGCTCTTGGCAGGGATTTCTGCTATTCCTATCTCGACTAGCTCAGCTCTAAAGTCTAATTTTCCATATAATTTAGTCAAGTTTCTCCCAAATAACCACCTAAAATGGAGTTAAATACTTGCAATTATATTTTATGTATAAAGTCTCTTGTAGAATTGTTTTTACTTCATTAAGAGCAAATGACATTTATCGGGGGTTTCTTATGCAAATATTCTGGAAATGTTATAGGAGTTTTCTTATGTGAATATTCTGGAAATGTTACCGGGTTCTTAGCCAGCTGATGCTTGAACCTAAATAAGCATTACGAGATTTTAATAACAACCAAAAATCCATGGGAGGGTGTGGAAAAATGTTTATTCTACAGAAGGAGAAAAATAGAACACCAAAAATGCCGAATCATGAGTTCGATTTGCATATCCTCAAAGCACAGTGAGTAGTTGGGCAAACGGGTTCACAGGTACTGCTAAGGCTTTCTCTTGTCAGAGAAGCTATACTGAACGTGCTTAATTGCATAGATGTTTAAGTACCTCGATGGCTAAAGTCAAAGGATTTATTTTGCAGAAAGGTACTGTTCCATGCACTTGTTAAACACCAACCTGTCCAACCCATCCCCCTCCACCCCTGCAGCCACAGCACACCATCCCCGACGTCTTTCTCTGGCTGCTCAGCAACAACAAGAGAGTGGCATATGCCCGCATCGCCTCCAGAGACCTGCTGTACTCCCCCGTCATGGAGCAGAGGGGCAAACACTGCGGCACCATCAAAACGCACTTCCTCAAAGTAAGTCTGCGCTGCTTCTGACTCAAAGATGGGAGATCTCTGTTTCTCCTGGGTCACTCGGCCTTCTTAGTGTGTGTCCATATCTCTGACTCTTCCCCAGGGCTTTCAAAGGTCTGAGGACAACCAAAATACCTTGCTCCCTCTTGATTCAAATTGTGATTCTGTAGACTACCTGGAAGTCGAACACTTTTCAATTCTTATGTCATCAGAAACATATACGTTTTCTTTTTTAACTTAGTGGGTGCACTTCACAGCTACTTTAATTTTCACTTTTTTGATTACTAGGAAGAATGAACATTGTTATATTAGTTTCCTCTCTATTTTTTCTCTTGTGTAATTTGTCTATGGCATCTCTCACATGAGTTCGTCCATATTTAAAAAACAGATTTCAAAGAAAATTATAACAGAAGAGGCTTATGTTCCACAGAACTGCTATTTCAGGATTGCTGGTGGCTTTATTTATTTATTTATTTATTTAGTCAACGCTTGGTTGACCTCACAGATTGCAAAGACCTTGTCAGCTTACAATCCCTT
The DNA here is from genome assembly GCF_902729225.1 of Pteropus medius. Classification (NCBI taxonomy): domain Eukaryota; kingdom Metazoa; phylum Chordata; class Mammalia; order Chiroptera; family Pteropodidae; genus Pteropus; species Pteropus medius. Next base: position 3,691,660 of record NW_024354502.1, on the reverse strand, counting down.
ATTTTTTTATTTTTTATTTTTCACATCTACAGCACCTGGTCTTCCTAGGGGGCTGGTGGCTTTAAGTTATAAAAACATGATAGTCTTTTCAAGTTGGGTCCCTGAGCCCTTCATAAAATAGGGTCTCCTGATGCCACATGAGTAGACACCCATAGGTACAATCTCTGGATGGATTCTACTGTTTCTAACTCAAGATTTGGGCCTTTCTTGAAGACCCTGGGTGTTTTACCTCTACTACAAAGAAATGTCTACCCCAGTAGTAGACTTGAGCCAATATGGAGAAAGAGTCATCCAAAGGTTTCACACTCAACCAAGGACTGACAGCAAGAGTGTGTGGTTCAACGAATTAACTTTTCCCAGCTCTTTGTAGACTGTTCTGCCAATTTCAGTTCGGATTTCTTGCTATACCGTAATTAGTCTTCTACTGCCCCAGGAATAGGGTGACGAGGCTCAAAACCATGCCATATGAAGGAATAATGAAGAGATAGCAATGCGTAATAGAAGATTTGACAGCATGACTGAGACTGTGTTTGTAGGGCTACCACGTGGAAGATGGAGAGTGTGTGTGTGTGTGTGTGTGTGTGTGTGTGCATGCGCATGTGTGTTTCCAGAGAGTAGAACCAGCATGGAACCCCACAATACCCATTCAGAAAAATAGTTCTCTAAATGGAAGTTCATAATGGGTTCCTCATCCTTGAGGTGTCAACAGAGGCTGGACAACGGCTTGCTATAAATATGGCAGTCAGCAGCTAGTTTGGAGAGTCTGTAAGAGCCAGCCAGTTGCTAGAGTCTACCATAGGTGTGGTGGTTAAACGTTGCAGACAGAGGAGGCAGTATGGAGTAAAAGTTGAATGCGTGGGCTTTGTAATCAGGTGAATCTGGATTAGAATTTGCATTAGTTTGCTAGGGATGTTGTAACAAAATACCACTGAGTGGTTTAAACAACAGAAATGTATTATCTCACAGTTCCGAAGGCTGAAGTCTGAGACTGAGATGTCAGCAGGGCCATGGTCCCTCTGGAAGTGACAGGGAAAAATTTGTTACTAGTTTCCGGCAGTTCCTTGGTTTGTGGCATGACTCCGATCTCCACGTATCCACATACCATTCTCCCTGAGTATGGCGCCTCACAAGGTGTCCCTTTTTATGAGAACCCTACTTCGGTTCAACCTTATGTTAACTACTTCTGCAGTGACTCTATTTCCAAATAAGGTCATAGTCTAAGGTTTTGGGATTAGGACTTCAACATATGAATTTTGAGGGAATGCAATTTAAGCCATAACAGAATTTCAGGGCTAATATGTATGAGCTGTGTGACCTCAGGTAAGTTATTTACCATCTCTGTATCTCCTGTTCTTCATCAGTCAAGTGAAGATGGTGTTGAAGATTAAGTGAATAAATATGTATAAAGAACAGAGTGTGTATCAACCCAGAATATTCACCCAATAAACTCTGGCACTCAAACATATGGGCACCCAACATCTAGAGGAGGTTTCTGGAATTGTGTGCCCCTTCATATCCAGTGAAGTGTTTGTGACTCTGTATGTTATTTCCTGTCGTGTGTAAAATGATTTTTAAACCCACCCCTGTAAAACTGAAACTGAAAAAGGAAATTTTCACCCAAGTTATTCACCACAGATATCAGGATTTTTCTTCAGCTTTCTCCATCCAAAGAATTCTGGGGTCACAAGAACCATTTGTCTTAAAAATAGCAAATCATTTCAGAAGGCCCTGTGCTAAAAATACTAAAAAATTAATGGAGCTGCTCCCTCCTAAGTATTTTGATGTATCTGGCATTATTTAAAATTAAAACAAAGGACAACTGTCAAATACAGCCAGAGGGTAACTGAGAATGGAGAACCTTGGCTTACCTCTTTGTCTGTATTTTCCTTTTGCCATTGGGATCGCTTTGCATGACAGCTTCATTAATTTCGGTGAATTTAATTGTATCCACGTGATGAAACATCTAGATAAGATGATTCAGTAAAACTATTTTTATTCCTGTTTTGATTGTCGTCCCTGCTTTTATCTCTCGCCCTCTGCCTCCCTTTATGCCCTTCTCGGCACTGAATCGGTAAATCCGAAAAAGCCAAGAGCTTCACCAGGGCGACAACATCGTCACACGCCTGCCACCTCGCTCCGGTGCCTTAGCCGGGAATTAGGAAGTGCAGTAAGATAAAGCACAGAATGTACATCTCTAAAATCTCCAGGCCAGAGCGTCCTCAAAGTTTATTCTGCAGAACAGCTGCCATTTGAGTGGCTCCGTAAACGTCCCATGTTCAAGCACATTTGGGAGGTTGCAGTCACATCCCTCTCTCAGAGTGTCACAGTGTCCATTGACCAATAGAAGGCTCTGAGAAGTCCTGCTTTAACTTTTACACCCACGCTTGCCAATCTTATTCATCTAGGTAAGCTATTTATAAATATAAGCGGGGCCCCATTTGGGAAATATTAATCTAGAGGAAATGAAGGTGACATCTGAAGTCACATGGCTAAGTAATGGTAAATCTGTAACAGTGACCAGGGTTTCATGGTCCCTGGTTCCATGAGCTTTCTTTTTCTCTAATTTAAATATATTCATAAGGCTACTGAAAATGCTGGAACAGAATTTGCGGAGCTCAGCCCGATTCATCCTCCAAAAAAAGCAGTTCTTTCCCTTGGGCCTCATTGCCCTTGTGCCCCTGGTGGCCGAAGGGTGGAAAAGCACATTCATTACCAAAAGGAACCTCTTCCTATGAGAGGAGCTGGGTGCACTTAAGAGCCCAGCCAGAAGGTGGCGCTCAACCTTCCTTTTCATTTCTCCTTGAGTCACCTCTCTGTGCACGTCCACCTTTCGTCGTTAACTCTCCAAAGAGTCCTTCTCATTCTCGTCCCCATGTCTATCCTACCTTCTGCTCCAAACCCTTGAGTCTGGTCTCTCAAGCCTCCGGCTTTCCTTTCACCTTTCCCTAGATGCAGCAGAAAGTGGTGACTGACACACACCTTTCTGGGTTCCCGCCAGGGAGTGAAACCTTTACAAGGAAAACAAACCTTTCTCTTACGAACACCGATTGACCACTCTGACACAGTTTATGTAAATTACTATCTTTCTCTCTTTCTTCTGACTTGCCAAGATTTTCCTTCCTTCTAAGCCAGGGGACATTCGCCAGGACCCCAGAGGGAGGTGAATGGGGCATGGGAAAGGCGGAGACTATAGCGTTCCGTCTCATGCAATTTTTATACACTGGTGATCGTAGTTTTTCGATGCACTTTTGCATCCTTTACTGTTCTCTGTTTTTTGTTTTTTGTTTTTTCTCCCCGCCTTACCAGTGCTATTGTCGAAAGGAGAGAAGGTCCTGTGATTGGCCAGGCCCCAGGAGCACATGAGAGAGAGGAGGCAGGGGAAGACACACCCAGGCTGGAAGTGCTGTTTCTGAAAGCACCTGGGGGGATGCTCAGTAAGGCCCCGTGTGTCCTAACTCGGATGCTTGCTTACGTGAAAGACCGCATTGTCTTGCAAGCAGTTTCAATTTGTGTATTTACATATGCACTAAACTGCAAATTTAGGAGTGCAGCAGAGGTCCTTGTGTAACATTTTCACAAGATGTTAGCTGAGTTTTTGGTTCTAACCATCAATTCGCACACACATTGTTTTCACAGCAGTGGAAATAAATGATGTTTTTTTGTTTTTGTTTTATTTTAAGAAGCAAAGGATACCAGACCTGCTTGGAGGCAATGCAACATAGTAAGATGCTACTTAAATACTTAGAAATATGCTCTGTAGAGCAGCAGGGTAAGCACCAACAGGGAGAAAAGAAGAATCTCAAACTCTGCCCCAGATGTACTGAGTCACAGTTACATGCACTGATTCTCATGCACCGATACAGACATCAGTGTGAGGAGCACTGGCTAAGGGTGTGGGCTCTGGAGCCGGGCAGAGCAGGCTTGAGTCTCCGCTCTACCCCAGCCTTGCTCTGTGACATCGGACAATTGTCTTAACCTCTCTGAACCTCCACTTCTTCATCTTTAAAGCACACACAATAAAAGTATCTACTTTATAGTCATCATGAAGATGAATGACTCTCTAGGATTTGTTAAAAGTATGCAGGAAATAGGACATTCTGTGTGTATGGAGGAACGTTAGACCAGGGCCTGGAACAATGTAAGTGCTAATGCTTGTAAAATATTATTATTATTATTATTATTATTAATTAAAATTAGTAACCCAACAAGTATTTACCAAGTGTTTCCTGGGTGCCAAGCCCTCTTTTAGGCAGTAGGGACGTCACTGTGAATTGACAGATAAAACCCCCGGGATATCTACAAATAGCAGAGGGATTGATTTTATTACAACAAAATAATCTTCGGCTCTCAAGAAACATTTATTCTATTGAACAAGTGCTCGATGCATTTTAGCTATTATTATCACCATTGTTATGACTACTATAGAAATGATGAATTGGGGGTGATTTTTCTTATTTTAAATTTTAGCATTATGAGTCGCAGAGTGGTTATCTTTACCAAGAACAAAATGACCCATTTTTCTTTTTGTAAGCTGAGCAAATAACACATCCCACTCCCTAAAGAATCAAATCCACACTCCTCCACATAACAAGCAGGATTCTGCAGCCTTGCCCGTGTCATTCTCTGCCCTGGCAGTTTCTTTCCTGAAAGCTCCGAGCAAAACCATTTCTGCCGCAGAGTGAGCGCTCGCGACGCTTGAGCCTGCGATGGGCGCGGTTGGTTCACACACTTGCCTCCTCCTGGGAGCCCTTCTCTGCTGGGCCAGCGCCCACGTCCTGCTGAAGCTCAGCAAAGTAGTTGAGTCTTAAAGAAAGGATGGACGTTCCTACGGCCACTTCTCTGCTCCCTTAGCATTTTCTCTCCTCCACTTCACTTTGCATTCGAGGAAGTGAACGCGAAGTGGCCTCGCTGTCTAGCAAGCTCTTGGATGGGGGCCAGGACTGCACCTTGGTCCTCGTGATGCCCCCCGGACCCCACTCCGTCAGCACTTCCTAGTGGCACTTGTAACAGTTGCTGAATTGACTTGCTCAAAACCCATCTAGGCAACTCTCAGAGCAAGCAACAAAGGTGAACAAACGTGCTCAATTTGGGGTTCAGAGGCTCGCTCTCGCCATGGGTGCCTCGGAAACAGTCAGAGCAAGTTGTAGACCCTCGTAGTGGGATCCTCTGATTCTCTGTGGAAGAAAAGTGGTCCAGAAGAAAGAGGGCTGTACTGAGAGGAGATCCTAAGAAACAGAGGGGTCAGTAAAATCTGGAGAGGCAGCCACTCTCGAAATGAAGGCCTTGCCGGCAATCCAGAACACAGCCAAGTCTGGGGCCTGGGACTCCTCAGAGGAGGGGGAGGAGTCCCCTAGTCTCGGTGATGGAGAAGTGAAGGGGCCACCCAGCGCCGAGCCACGTCTTTGCATCTTGAGAATGTGTGTGCCCTCCCCCCCCACACACACATATGTGCACACACTCACACCATGCACAGATAAACGCACAAATTCAAACAAACGTAAAGATAAATACAAACCCGAGTACATTCGAAGGGGAGAAAGCAGCGTAGTGGGGATCAGAAATCGTACTGCATGAGGACTGGATTAAGGTCGTGGTGCAGAAGGAGGGCTCCTTCAAGCACAGGGAGGTCTGCCCGAGGGACGATGCATTCAAGTCCCTCCGAGTGGAGCAAAGAGGTAGAGGCTGCAGCTGGAACTCCAGGCACTTGGAAGTTCTGGAAAGGAGATCTCAACTCGGTGTGGGCAGGGGCAGCCAGTGGGGGTTCAGAGTCCGGAGTGTGGCTCTGGAATCACCTCTCCTGGGTTTCAGTCCCGGCTCTGTCGCTTAAGTGCTGAGTGCTCTTCGGGAACGTACCTAATCTCTCCGAGCCTGAGTTTTCTCATCTCTAAAACGGGGGCAATCGCCACACCTACCTGTCAGGTTTAAATGGTCCAGGGCTCAGAAGCGCACACGGTGCCTGTTTAAGCTTCAGGCCCCACCAAATCTGGACGTTCCCCTGGCATCATGCATCGTGGCATCCGGGGCCACTGGTCTCATTGCGGCATAAGGTGGGCTCCTGAGAACTGCTCTCTGAACACCCCCTGGGTGCGTCCCCAGGTCTCCGTTTCTCAAAGAGCGAGGCCTGTACCTGGCTCCTACTAACAAGGCCGTCTTCCTTATGACCATTCCACAGCTTCCGGGAAAACGTCCGGCTGGTTGGTCGGTGCAAGCGAAAGTGGACGTGTACCTGTGGCTGGGCTCCACCAGACACTCCAGCACCATTTTGGACAACTTGCCAGCAGGCTATGACGCAGAAGTGTCCTCGAAAGTGGCTGGTGCCAATCAACCCCCCGCTAACCTGCTCTACCACGGTATGATGCCCCCTGAGCAAAGGGGGTTGTTCGGTGTCTGGTGGGCTTCTGAGAAAACATGAGGAGGGTGGTGTGCCAGAGGTGCTTGTGCACTATTTTAGGGTCAACTCGTTTGCCTTTTAATACAGTTTCAAAGTGTTCTTCCTTACCTTCCGATGTCCTGTCTAAAAAGAATAAAGTGAAGTCATTAAACACATCTGGAATAAAAATTTATATTTTTCTGTTAATGGGGAGAAAGTGATTTGAGTTTCTTTGTAGGGCAGACTACATAGGTTGAGTGAAAGATGTCTTTTAAATAAACACCAGTAAGTTCTTGGGCTGCTATGACCCGTGAAACTAAAGCAGGTTTTTCCTTTCGCATGGCGTCGGGGTTTTGACCTATAAATGGCAGGCGTTTATATTTCCTGGCAAGGACCCAGTGGAAATCGGTATCAGCGAGGTCACATATTTCTCCAGCTTGCTTCTTAACTTGCTACTTTTAGAAATTCCACATGCTTTCTGTAATTCTTTCTCCTCTGTAGATATTTTCTATGAATGCCTTCATGTTTACCTTTTCATAATTTTAAATTTTGTTATAGATATTAATGCCTTCCAGTTGTATTTTGCCCTGTTTCCAACTTCTTCATTTTGCAGGATATCTTGCTGCTGACTTCAGATAGAGTAGACCCCTCATTTACCTTGACTTTGACTGAGGTTGAGTTTTGGATTGAACCAGTGTTGGAAGCCCTGGAGAACTATCTACACACCTGGACTTTCTGTGTTGCACAAGGCTCCTCTGACGTTGGTTGACCTTGACTGTTAAGGGAATCTACGGGTTCAATGGTTAGAGATGACAGGGTTCTGGAGAGAGCACTAACCATGTGCCGAGAATGGTGCCCTATACTTCTTTTAAGATTTAATTTGTTTCTCACATCCATCCTGGGTATATTTTTTATTTTACAGGTGAACAAAAGATGTATCAGAGATGCTTAGAAATTGTCCAAGCTCACACAGCTAGTAAATGATGGAGCAAATGATCTCCAAACCCTGTTTTATTTCCACTGCTTTAGACAGTTTTACATTTGGGTGAAAACCATTTGCATCAAGTTATCTCCTTATTTCTAGACACTACCTCTAGAGACCCACGGTACCCAGACATATTCGCTATTCCTGCTCCTAATAAATCAGAGGAGAGGAAAGACTTTTCCCAAAGTTTTCTGATCCTCTGCAACACGTTGTCTTCATGGAGTGACCTAATAAGATTTCTCTACTGTGAACTACTCAGCTCTACCTGGGGTTCCCCTGCTGGACCCTGGCCTACCACTACCTGCAGCCCTCTCTCTGCCTGCCATCCTATCAAACAGGTGTGCCCATTCCTGCCTTTAAGGTCCCATGTCCTCTGCCTGTATCTCTCTCAAGACACTTAGCCCTGGCCGCCTGTCACTGCGATTGAGGTATTTGTCTTTTCTGCTCTCTCCCTGGAGCTCCCCAAGAACGGGGGCTGTCTTAACCACTTCAGAACTCTTAGAGACCAGAGCTGCACCTGGTATGCTGTAGGCACTCAAGGTGACAATGGCTGGCTGATTGGAAGAACGGATGGGTGGACGACTTAAGACTTTATTGAGGTTATTGAAGCAAAAACTATTTGTGGAGCAGCCTCTTTCACACACACACACACACACACACACACACACACACACGTAGAAATGAGAATTACTAGGAAGTAAAATGTGGTAATTTAGAAAGAGAAGGTGATTTTGAAATCTGACAGAAATAAAATCCAGTCTCTGGCCTTTGTTAGCTCTGCAAACTTGGAAAAGTATTTTAGCCTTTGTGTGAGCCATTTCTCTCATCTATAAAATGGACGTAATTATGTACCTTTCACAGGATTGTTATGAAGATAAAATCCCACCGTGTGGCGAAGGCACCAAGGAGAATGCCTGGCTCCGAAGTGCCCTCAACACGACCTCTGCCCCTCTCTCCATCGCCTTCCGTCTCGGAGGTGGTGGTGCTGTCGTCTCCTTTGTCGGCCTCTGGATGCACCGCAGACGCACGTCGCACAGACACCTGTGTGCACCTATCATTCCTAAAAGCGCACTAATGCCTGCCCCTTTCCATTGCTTGTCCCCAGACCGACATGTTTTTCAGCTGAGAGCACACGTGTACCAAGCCCGGGGCCTCATCGCGGCTGACAGCACCGGACTTTCAGACCCCTTTGCCAAGGTCACGTTCCTGTCTCACTGCCAGACCACAAAGGTAACTATAGACGCCTGCCTTCCTCCTTCCGGTAGCCCACAGGCGATCTGCAGCACATCCCAGGAAAAAAACAGGGCGCATTGCAAATCCCCACGTCTCTGGGTATGTAGGTGTTTCAGACTCAGCACATGTGCATAGGAAGACAGACATGGGGTCTGTTCTTACAGTGTGACCCACTGTTCTGAAGCCAAGAGGTCAAGTTTCTAGGCAAAGGAAGGGTGAGAGGAAAGAGGGGTGAAGAGGAAAAGCAGAACGGGGCACCAAGAGCGCCTGCCGAAGTGCCAGGCACAAGGCCAGTTTCAGTGGGGAACAAGCAAACGAGCAAACACAACATGAACAGCCCGCTCCAGGCTCATGACCCGTCTGCACTGAGGGCTGTTGGCGGGGGAGAGTGGGGAGGAAGGTTTCCCAGCTTTGCGGTCAGAGGGCCTCAGCTCTGCTCTGTCGCTTTGTACTTAACAGCTGGGAGATTGTGCACACTTCCAACACCTCGGCAGCTCAGTGTCTCCTCTGCAAAATGCAGCTTCCTGATGGACGCTGTGAGGACGAATGGAGGTGGAGCTATACCTGTCCCCTCTCTGCCCCCCCCGCCCCCCGCCTTCGCCCTTTGCTGGAAACGCGAAAAGGGCTCCTGGTCAACGCTGCGAGCCCAGTAAACCGCTCCCCTAACTTGGTCGTATTCGCTAAAGATTTGCTCTGTTCTCTGAGGATTTACGGTACCGAGAGGGGGAAGCTCCTTAAAGGATTTGCCTATCTCTGAGAGTTGAGACCCAGAGACCTGGGACTACATTCTAGCTCATCTACTTTCTAGCTGCTTTGACTCACTAAACCTTGGTCTGGCATCTTAAACTAGGGCTACTGTGAAGAAGCAAAAGCGACATGTATAAGTGGTTGATGAATGGTGGCCGTTACGTTGGTTGATGTCAAGAGGGCTGACATTTTGTTCCAATGGGAGGCTCATTTAAGTGATGGGTGAGGTCGCATCTTGATTTATGACACACAGAGTGTGATCATAATGGGAACCAGCATTGTGTCCATTTCGCCAGCACCTGTCAGGTGCTCGCTCCGTGCTGGGCTCAGGGGACCAGACCCGCTCGGGCGTGATGTGCCATCTGGGCGTGGAGTCAGGCCGTGCTCCGGACAGACGGGTCAGTTACACCGTGATTGACGCCATAGGGCCGGGCCTCCCTCCAAGAGCCGCTGGAGAGAGGGCTTTGCTCCAAGTAGGAGGGAAGTCGAGAGAGACCTCGGAAGGAAGGTGACTCCATTCTCACTTAGTGAATGAGCATGAAAATAAGGCTGCAGGCTACTTTCTTCTTTGTGTCTTGAGAGGTAGCTAGGCTCCGGAGCCACACTAACTGGGCTCAAATCCCAGTTCTTCCATTTACTGGCCGTGTGACCTTAAGCAAAGCCCGTTTGTCCTCGGTTTCTTCATCTGTAATAGAGGGATGATGGCATTGCCTTCACTTTCCAGAGGGTAAAACACCCAGCACAGTGCCTTGCTTGTAACAGCTCTTATGCGACAGCTTGTTATTATTGTCACTGAGGCTTCCCACCAGAGGCAAGGGGGATTCTCCAAGGGTGGTCTTCGGGGGCCCTCCGCCGTCTGCCACAGCTGCGGAATCCAGGCACTCAGAGATGATCTGAGTGGGGTAGGGGGTTTAAGTGATTAAGGGTTGCCGTGTAATTACCCTTCTACTTTGCATGTCCTTACGGTATCTCCATTTGATTGAGACCCATATCTCAAAGGAACAGATGGCATTTGTATATCAGATAACCATTTGAAAGGAAAAATACGTTTGAGCGAGGCTTGGGCTTTGCCTCCGTACTTTGACCCAAGCACCTAATTCCTGCTCGCACTAATAGCTGTCATCTGTGAAAAGCTCCCTACTCGCCAGGCACGATGCTAAGCATTTTATTATGCACTACTTGTTACATCTCATGCAGCCCAAAGGTGGATGTCATTACTGTCCCCTTTCTGCAGTTGAAGAAGGGAAGCCTTAGAGACCATACAGGTAGAAGGTGGCAGAGCCAAGATAGATACCCACGTGGGTCCAATTCCAAGGCTGTTTTGCTTAACTTCTCTGCTTCCGTTTTGCTGAGAAAGAGTTCCGGCTTCCCTCTCCTGTCTCGGTGTTGTGCTGCCTCGGAGGGCGTGGTCTGTGTGTGACATGGCTCCTCACACTCTTAGTGACAGGCAAAGCTGACCCTGGCCTCCCTGCAGTCAGAGCTGAGCTCCGCCAGTCACCTCGTAGCTCTCATCTGAACCGGCCACATGGAGCTCAGGGAGAACAGTCTCTGAAGCGCTGGTCCTGCAAACCAGTCCCCTATAAAGTGACTTAATGGTACAAACTATGTCGGAAGGGAATCCACTTATTCTGGGCACCACTGAGAACGTGAGACTTAGAAATCTGGTGGTGACTGAACGATAAAGAGAAAGGGAAACCGATCTGAGAGAAAGGCCTGGGGGCCGGAAGGGGAGAGGGACTAAGAGGCTAAGAGGAAGCCTTAAAGGAGGAAAGGGCATCTTAGAGGGTGGAGAGCGTGGAACCTGCTCTCCAAACAAGCAGATCGATGCTGAATTCTGAGGACCTGGGTGGTATCTTGTTAGACATGAGTGCCCAGTGTGCCTAGACGGGCACATGGTGGGTGTTCAGTAAATATTTACTCATTGATAAAAATGTGGACGGGGTAAAGTGAGGTGGGCCACAAGCACTTATTGAGCACCTACTGTGTGCCAGATACTTAATATGCTTTATCTCAGATGATGGTTATAACAACTCTATAAGGTAGGTTCTAACCCCATTTAAATGAGGAAAACTATGGTTCAGATAGGGTGAATCACCTGCCCACGTTGACGGGCAGGCACCCATGAAAGCAGAGTTCCGTTCCAGGGCACCTGATGCTAAAGCCATGCTCCATCCATGGTATCTCGCTCCTTCAAAGTGTTAGCTCAGCGGTACCACGATCTCCCAAATGATGTCATTTAATGTGGTTACAATGCATAACTGCTTAAGGAAGCCCCGAAGGAATGAGTGCAGAGAAGTGGGAGAATGTTTGGGTGAGCCTTGCGGTACCTCTCACAGGTGGCCATGGTCCTTTTACTCATGGGACTAACTCGTTCATTCATGCAAATGGCTGTGAAGCACCTGCCGTGAACGAGATGCTATGCTGGTGCCTAATACTGTGCCTAGCACATTGTAGGTCCTGAATAAATATCTGCTGAATGAATAAATGAATGATGAATGAATGAATGAATGAATGCTAGCCTCTGGAATCTTATCAAGTAACATCTGTAGCCCAAATGTCAAGGAAGACAGATTTCTCTAGGGAAGACAGCGCAAGGACCACAGATTGCTTTGGTACCACAGCACTGGATGCATATTGCAAACGAGATCACGTTGCTTTTTAAAAGGAACATAAAAACACACGGTTCTTTGTGATGTCAGTCACCGACGCAGGCTAACTTTGCATCGCAACTCCGTAACGCCTGTTTATAAGTTAGTTGAAACCATTCTTTTCCTATCTAAAAAGTTAAGATTTTCTCTGAAGTGTTATGTCATAAATCTTACTATATCTGATGTCTAGTATACTCTAGAAATTAAAAAGCAAGATAGGAAGGAAATTGTGGAATGCATTCTGTTTATGACTCATATAAAAAAGGCAATAAAATTTTTCTTGACCACAGTGCCCATGATTTAATGCTGTGACTAGAGATTACTCTTGATGTAAACTCCAAGATGACAGTTTTATTTGGGATTTGGAGCCCAGGCAGTTATTCCAGGACAGATTACTCTCCGATCCCTCAGACTGAACAGTGACAAGTAAGGGTGCAGTTTGGAGGTGGCATGGAATTTTCCCCAGGACCCAGGAGCCTCTGTGCCGTGTTCACCTGTGAAATCACCCATTCGCCTGCACAGCCTGGAAGAGAGGAAAATGTGACTGTGGCCTCTTTCCAGGACTGGCCTCACATATCAATGGGGCAGTTTTTTCCCCAGGTGCAGAGTCCACCCATCCTGCAGAGGACATCATCCCTTAGCTCTGTGAAACTGGCATGTTTCCATGTATCCAGTTTAACAGAGTCGAGGATGCAGGCCCAGCTGAGCCCTCCCTTCCGAAAGTTGCACTTGAATGGCCTGGCAGGGGGCTGTGAGCCACTTCTAAGCGACACGCTCATGATGCTGGACCCGTTACGCAGGTCGTGATCCTTCTTGGTCCTTTGGTCTCTCCATCCGTATGATGGGTGCAGCCAACTCCCAAGATTACAGCTTTAATGGTAGAAAGAATAATGTCAGGCAAAACGGTGCGGTTTACTTTGAAGAACTCCGGCCAGTTCAATGTCGTCAAACAAATATCCACAACACAGTAGAATTCCATACATAGAAGGAAGATTAGATTTAAATCTTACTTTAGCATATTTGATGACAAAACTTTACTTGCTCACAAGTGAAGACTCACCAGATCTCCCCCATCCTCAATTTGCCCTTGATTAAATAGAGATGATACTAGCATCTACTTGGTGAAGGTGAGTGAGGTCAGCTGCCTGAGCTTCGGTGCCAGAAATCTGGGTCGAATCTCAGTTCTGCCATGTGCTGGTTCTGGACCAGTGAGCCTCAGTTCTTGCCCTGTAAAATGTGAGTAGATAACTGTATCCATCCCCCAGAACGGTTGTGGAGTTTATTGAGACAGCACCTGTCAAGTGGAGCGGCCGGCACATAGTAAGCGCTCGATAAAGGATAGTTAGTCTTATCCTCACAGCACGACTGTAGGATTGAGCTGAAATGACGTAGGCCCATGGGGTGTTACTCCTTGCGGGGTTCTACTCAGGAAACATGAGCCCACCAGGCAGGGACCCTTTTCATCCCCTAGCCCCTAGTACTTAGCGGCACCTCAATTTATATTGTCGCTTGAATGAAAACGATGAGGACATGTTCTCTGTGCCGCTCATAAGCGTTGTTGAATGCACCTCAGGACCCCTGTAGCCCAGTCGAATGCTCTTTTGATTTCCTTTCGGCCCCATCTTCCAGGTCATTTCCCAGACCTTGTCCCCCACCTGGAACCAGATGCTGCTGTTCAATGACTTGGTGCTGCACGGAGACCAGAAGGAGCTGGCGGGGTCCCCGCCTTCGGTGGTGGTGGAGCTGTATGACAGCGACGCGGTGGTGAGTGCCCGGGACGGGGCTGCCTGCGCCTCGCTGATAATGCCGAGTTCCGGGGACTCACGTTATTTAACCAGCCTGTGACTCTCGATGAGCCTGGAGGCGACTCTGACCCAGGGAAACGAACTGCAGAACCAGGAAGATGGATACTGATCGTTTGCTTTTATTTTTCACTTAGAGTTCCCTTCACATTGCAATTAAAATTGGACCCAGTTCACAGAACTTAGTCAACACACACTTCTTCAGGAATACGACACTTGTATAAAGCACCCCAGTTGTACCCGGCCCCTGGCTTATTCCATGTCCTATTTTTGCTTAGTAAAAATATCCATGCCTTTTGAAAGTAGGTGTTTACTGACCTTGCCTGGCTGGAAGGAAATAGATGGGTATTGTCACCAGTTCATCTTTGGAACTGGGTCTTTCTGTCTCTGTGGTGGTTGTTTCTGAACCCTGTAACAATGCATGCATCTCCGTCCCATCTCTGTTAGGATGTTAACCAAACCTCTTCCTCTCTAAAGATGTCCGTGTTCCGAAAAGTCGGGTAGATTCAAAAGCTTACTGGGGGGTTTTTGCAAAAATGACAAATCAAATCTTTTTCTTTTGAAAATTAAGAAGTCTAAAATGAAAGGCAAAGCCTTCTTTATTTTCTTTGCTGTCTCTGCCTCCTCGGGAAGTTGCAGAAGCACAGATACGGTAGGGACAATAGTTGTTCCAGAAAGCCTTCCTTGCCTCCTTACCTCTGCGCATCCTGGCAGCTCTGACCTTCAGGCAAGGCCAGGAAGAAATTAGGATGGGAGAATTGTAGGTGAGCAAGGACCTTGGAGAGCATGAATCTTGTTTCCTAGAGAAGAAAACAGAGACCCGGAAAGGTCAAATACGTTGTTTAAGGTCATAGCTAGTTGGAGGCAGAGCCAGAACTTGAACCTAGACTCTCATGTTCACTCTTTTCTGCACACCAGAGGCAAGGGTGACTGGTGTGTCTGTATCCCTTTAGAGACGCACATTCTGCTTCTCCATGCACCTCTGCTTGCTTGCTCGCTCTCTCTCTCTCTTTCTCCGTTCCTCCCTCCCTCCTTTTCTCTCTCTTTCATTTCCCAGCTGTAAGTTGGAGCTAGATGTATCTATTTATTGATTATGAGTTCTACTGTTGGGCATTTAGTATAGATTTTCAGTAGAGACAGCCACAAAGTAAATATCTTTTTAATTTTCTTCCTAACAACATGGTTCCAATCTTGTCTTTTTTTTTTTTAATTTGAAAACTGGTAACCACAATCAAGCGTCTTGGAGAGCTCCTAAATCAACTCACTCCATGGATTTCCCTTGGCCTCCCCTTTGCTTTTTAGATTCCTTCTAGGTCTCCGTTCCATGATCGTGAGCCTCACCTCAAGCCAAACCCTTCACAGAGAAATAAGTTTACATTCTCACGTCTAAAGAGAAAAAAAAACGTAGGAGAGAAAATAAATATGAACGTTTTGAACTTTCCTCCTGGAGAGATGCAAGTAGATATGTAAAAGATCCCGTTTGCCCCTATAGGCTGCACGACACTGCACCTGCAGTCCTATGGTGATGATCAGATTATGAGATTCCGACTCTGCCAGGTGTGCGACTCCAGTCTAGAGCTTTCTCTCCATACCCAGTGACTCGTTTGTGCTCTCAGTGGGGCCTGCTGGCTTTCTAAGAGATGAGATTGTATTTGGCAAATTTGTTGCTTGGGTTTCTGTTGATTCTTTTGTTTCCAGGGCTAATTTTAGGTATTCCCAGCTAGAACACGGACAACATCACAGCGGGTTACTCAGCCGCCCTAACTGCACCCCAAACTAGGAACAGATCTCACCCCCCAGTGGATACCAGCAGGCAGCTTTGTTTGTTTCCAAGTGTGACTGAACTTGAAACCCTATTTCCACCACCACCGAGCTTCCCTGTTCTGCAAGTGCTGGGTCGTGAGTTTATAGGCAATGAAACAGTGCGGCTGCTAAAAGGCAGCCTCAGCCGGAAGAGAATGTGGTCATTGACCTTGGACTTCAGAAGTCACGAATGGAACAGTTTTCACTCAGTAAATAGGTAATGAGTACCTGCCCTGTGCCAGGGGATGCAGCAGTGAATAAAGCTGGCAACTTTGCCTGCACGGAGCGTCCATTTCAGCAGTTCTTGAGATAAATAGCAAAGCAGCCCCGTGCTGCTCCCGGAGGAAAGCGGACCCATCCCTTTGGAAGAGGCAGAAGGTGGTGCCATCAAATCGTGCTTAAACTTACGGCCCATTTCCGTACATACACATAAAAACATTTCAATGCCCTCTTTTGCTGCCAATAAAATAGGACAGAACTGCTCTGTCATGCAAACATACTGGCCTTCATCATCATCGTCATACATCGTGCGTGTATCCAGCACTCACTGTATGTCAGTCACTGTGCGGAGCACACATATCATTATGTCGGCCTCATGCCCCCATTAAAAAAAAAAAAACAACCCATGAACTTCAATAAAGATTGAATGAATTGTCCAAGGCCATAGATCTAGAAGGTAGCAGATGTGGGAACACGCAGTCGGGGCGGCCCGGACTCCGAAGCTCACATTCTCGGCCACGATGCTGCCCTACCCTGCGGAGCTTTTGGAATGTTATTTCTCCTTTCTCCTTCGGGGCGGCCCCAGACAGTTACTTAACTGTATCCTACCAAGCTCTATGTGCTGAGGAGAGAGAAGCCCTAAGATATCCTTGCGCCAGGGAGCCCCTAAGATGGCCTTCTTAGCGTTTACTCTGGGAGCCCAAATCGATTCCACTGCTCCCCAAGCCTTGGAAAGGATTGGAGGACCGTAAGCAAACGGGAGAGACTGAGCCTGACGGTTTTGTGAAGATCACTTAAAAATTGCACTGATGCAAGTCAGAATCAGGTAGGTGACAATCAGGGACAAAAATTCATTTCTTTTCTGCCTTAGGGGAAGCCAGAATATTTGGGTGCCACAGTGGCTGCTCCTGTGGTGAAGCTGGCGGATCAGGACTATGAGGCACCTAGGCTGTGCTACCACCCCATCTTTTGTGGGAACCTCTCTGGAGGGGACCTCCTTGCCGTGTTCGAGCTGCTGCAGGTAAGTGAGCTAGAAACGACATCTGCACTGGCTCGTCTGTCTCGTCCACCTGAGCAGAGATGTGGCCTCACAGGAAGTGCACGTTCATGAAGCCGTGCCTGGCGCCTCCCGGCTCTCCTGTCTTGGAAGGCTTTTCCAGAAAGCAAAGGCAGGAAACTTGGAGAGGGAAGCTGAGACTCTCGAGTCTGGCTGTTCAGTAGAGGACCAGGTGGGACCTGGGGAGGACCCGGGAGAGAAGCCACCAGGCAGACTCCAGCACGGAGATTTCTCTCCCTGGCTATTCCATTCGCTGAGGGCGGGAGACACTTTACCTACGGGTCAGATCAGTCCTTCTACAGGTGAGCCTGTTTTACAGAAATCCCAATTTCTAAAAATAATCTCACTTGGTAGAGCAACTAGAAGACAAGCATTCCTAGCACACGGAGAATAAGTAAGAGGGAAGGAGCTGGAGCGGATCCCACGGGTGTAGCGAAAGACGGTGGAAAGAAAGTCTGAGAAACGCTTCACATTACAAAGTCCTGTTTTGTTTTCACTTTTAAAGTTACTTTGCATTTACGGCAAGTGGTGCTTGTTTTACTTAGCAACATGAAGTTTCCTTTTTAAAAAACAAAACAAAACAAAACAAGACTATATCTAATGACGAGGTTTATTGGATGATAGTATCGGTGGTAGAGGAAAAGGTTCCCATTTTACATGTCGGAAAGCTGAGGCTCGTTTCGTTAGTTTGTTACTTTGTGTTTTATATTCCACGTACGAGTGAAATCACGTGGTTTTTGTCCTTTTCCGTCTGATTTATTTCACTTAGTCGATTTGCTCACGATCCATCCATATTGTCACAGATCGTCTTTTTTGATGGCTGAGTAGTATTCTGTTGTATGTATATGTATCGCATCATCTTTATCCGATTATCCATCAGTGGACACTTAGGTTGTTTCCGTGTCTAGGCTATTGTAAATAATGCCGCAGGGAACATAGGAGTACATATGCCTTTATGAAAAGGTGCTTTCATATTTTTAGGCAAATACCCGGGGGAGGAATTGCTGGATCATGTGTCAGTTCTAAAAAATATTTGGAAGGAAACTAGACTTGGGTGGGGAGCACTCAATAGAGTACACAGATGTCAAATTATAATCTCGTACACCTGAAAATTATATAATGTTTTTAACCAATGTTACTCCGACACATTTAATTAAAATAAAAAAGAAAGCTAGGCTCAAGGCTAACTGAACGAGAGTCGCTCAACTGCTCATTCACGACACGAAGCTTCCTGAAGAGCTCTGAGCCTGAGAACCCCACTCCGCGGCGAGGGGCCGGGCCCACTGATCCCCACCGGCCCTCCAAGGGCCCGGCTCTCGGTTCCAGGGTCCCTTCTGTCACCCTCCCTCTCTCCCTCCATGCCGAGGATGCTAGGGGAGATCCTGCTGCTTCCTGACAGCCGAGTTAATGGAGGAAGCACCGTCAGACACAAGCAGCTAAGAGAGAATTCATTAAGTTTTCATCAGGACTTCTTCTCATTTGATTACTTGTTCAAAAAGTAATTTGATGATCAGCGTGACTGTCTTAGCATGAGGGTCTCGTCCATGCCGAGAGACGGGAGCTGGAAGATGCCCATGTTTGCCACCAGCTGCTCCAGTTTTCACCTGTGGATGGTTCACTCCGCCTCTCTGTCTTCTTTACTGAAACATTTCCCTGTCTCAAAAGAAGGACCGAGAGCCTTGGTTCTTCGAGGCCCCAGACTGAATTCATTACCTTAATTTTCCTCCTCTCCCCGAGCGAGCTGCCCCCCACCCTTCCAATCCTGGCTCTCGTCCCAACGCTCTTCTAACTCTCTGCCTTGAAAATTCAGACTCAGCTTTAATTCTTCACTCTGTGTCCATATCCACAGCCAGGTCGAGCCCGTTCCTTGGGCGATTTCCATCTTCCCTGCTCATTGGGACTGTTGCGTTAGACCTTTTCCTGGCATTTTAACTCCCTACCCTTTTCCTGTTCATTGTATCTTCCGTGTTCTTCCAGAACACAAGTTGGACCATACCACCCCCCTCTTCAGAAATCATCAATGGCTTCCTACTTCCAGACACATTTCCCAAAGTCTGGTCTTTTTATTTTTTGGAAACCAAATACAGTCCCTCCAAATAAGTAAAAAAAGAAAGTTTGAGAACCCATTCAAATTATATCCCTCCTGGGGATTTGAAATGCCGGTTACCAGGGTTAAGACTCTGAGAAGATTTAACAATTCCCCAATTTTTTTCACCATGAACCCTTTTTTGCCCGGTAACTCTTTATATCTAATGAAAAGAAAATCTGGTCCATAGGAGAACGTCCACTTTCCATAGGTGGGCATTTAAACTCTCCCCAGATCTGTTTCCAAACTCCTTTTTCAGCCTCGCCTGTTAATATACTACGCTTCACGCCCGCGGCCTCTCTCTGCCAGGGCGCCCCGCGTTCCCTGACCTCGCCACACGCGTGTCCTCCTCCACTTCCAGTCATGCCGGTGCCCCTTCTGAAACGTGACCTTGCTCTGCCCGCCCAACCCCCACACTCCACGTCCCTGTTAAAGATGCCTCCTCCGCGGAGCTTCCCCCACCCCCGGCTCCATCAAATGAAATGTTTTCTTTGTCCTACAGCCTGTTGCCTCTTTTTCCATGTAATTCAGGCTACGGTAAGGTCGATCGTTTACAGGCTTGTCATGTGTGACCCTGAGGGTGACGTCTCCCTAAATTTGCACCATGTCCTGGCCCTGCAGCTGGATCTCCTCTGAGGTCCTGATATTTTGTCTCCACTGGGATGTTAGCGCAATCTGGCTTTTGGGCCAGTTTATCCTGCCCACCCCTGATTCTTACTATTTTGCCTTCATAACCATTCTTGATCTTCCCCTGACCCCGTGAGCCAAGTAACTACACACCACATAGTTTTATAAGCCAGCAGCTGACCCATTTCCCTGTGAAAACATTTAATCTTAGCTGGGAGCAAAGTTGTTCAATCTCCACCACAAAACGAAGTCCTCAAGGCCTGCGTTAAGCTCAAGGGCATCTTTCAGGCACACATGGATGTTTCCCAGGCCGATATTTTAGCAGCCCCAGGATGAGCAAACATATGGCACTTTTTGAAAATCCTACCCAGAGGCACCATCCTGTGCCACCATCCTAGCTGTTCCGTGACTTCACCTTTGGAGCTAGAGGAGCAATTAGCTTTCTCAGTGAGGTGATGTGTTGCAGGCCAACCTCCTCACCGCCAGGCAGCCTGGGCCACGCTTCCTCATCCTTTTCCAGCTCCTCGCTCTGGTCTGGCTCCTCCTGCATCTTCATGGTCTCCAGCCCGCTTGGCATTCACAGTGTCTGCTATCTGCTTTTTCCGAGCTTTCTCATAATTAGATGAACCACATCGGCCGTTGCCAACCAGAATTTGTCTGTGAAAAGGAAATGACGATATGTTTGTGCTTTGAAGGTGCCGATGAGCGATTAGGCTTTTTTGAGCATATGGAGCTAATGTGTCAGTCAATAAACATTTATCAAGAACCCACTGGTTATGGGGCTTAGAGAATGAAATGAAGTAAACAAACGCTTCCTCTTGGCCAAGTCAGACACACACCCCAGTGAGGAGAACCTCCTGCCCCAAAGCAATGTTTAATAGAACATCTGACCCTCAAGGGGTTTCAGGGGTCATCTGACCCAGTACCTGAGGCCCTGGCAGGAAGAGGGACTCACGCAGTCACACAGCAGAGCCTGGTTTCCGAGCTCAGTCCATGAAGTACCAAGACCAGTTGCACATAGCACATGCACGCCCTTCTTTGCATGCCCGCTGACATGTCCTGGATCCAGCATTCACTATCTCCTGCCCAGATTGCTATCCAGTCTGCCCGTATTCCAACTACTCCAGGGAATTAAGGTATTTCAATTACGAGAATGTTTTTCTACTGACATGACATCTGTCTTACTACAGATACCTTCTACCCATGGGTCGTTTTATTTTTTGATTAAGATTGATGTGCAATATCATGTTAGTTTCAGGTGTACAGCTTAGTGATTAGACATTTACATACCTTACAAAGTGATCACCCTGATGAGTGTAGTGCCCATCTGACACCATGCAGTTATTACAATATCACTGACTATATTCCCTATGCCGTACTTTACATCCCTGAGACTGTTTTTATAACTGCCAATTTGTACTTCTTAATTCCTTCAGACAAAGGCAGGTACCATATGATTTCTAAACAACAAAACTAATGAACAAACAAAACAGAAACAAACTTAGATGCAGAGAACAAATCGATGGGCGGGGGTTGGCGGGAGGGGTGAATGACGACTGTCGTATGAACAAGGGGACCGTGTGACGCTGTTGGCCTTCCTCACCTCTCCTCCACCTTCTAACCAGCATTTGTTCTGTATGGTAGGTCCCTTCATCTGGGCTCCAAGGGCTCCCTCCCATTGACCCACCGGATGTCACCCAGATCTACCCGGTTCCTGCCAGCATTCGGCCAGTGCTGAGTAGATACCGAGTGGAGGTAGGGTGCCGGAAGGGTCCACTTCATCTTCGGGACTAAAGGGCAGTTGGTGCCTTGATTGCAGGGTGAAAAGGAGATGTAGGCCCCTCTCTGGGAGGGCCCTCAAGTCACTGCCCAGACCTTTCCTGGAAGAACACGCTGTATTCTCAGGCAGCATGGCTGGCTTTCGTGCTGGCTCCTCCTCCCTGGGTCTTTGAGTGACAGCTCTGCTGGTCCTCTCCTAGGTTCTCTTCTGGGGAGTCCGAGAAATGAAGAAGGTACAGCTGCTGTCCGTGGATCGTCCTCAGGTTCTCATCGAGTGTGGGGGACGAGGCGTCAAGTCCTGTGTGATCCAGAGCTACAAGAACAACCCGAACTTCAGCATCCAGGCCGATGCTTTCGAAGTGGTACGGGCCCCTCGTTCTCCTACCTGCTCGTCCCCTTCGGTCCCACAGATGAGACCCACTTTTTCCTTAACTTGGCTTGGGAAGATGTTTTGGAGGTTGGGGTGTCCACTAAGCCTGCAAGTAGGAAGAGTCTAATTTAGTAAAAAGCCAGAATTGCAAAATGGGATAAAGCAGACTTTTGCTGTTTTATTCTGAAAGGCTCCAGGTTAGATCATACGGTAAATCTAATCAGGTTGGCAGTGTTCCCGAAGAGTCACCCCCAATTCATCAACATCAGCATCGCCTGGGGACTAGTTGGAAATGCAGGTTCCCAGGTCCACCCCGGTACTACAGAACCAGAAACTGGTCGGGGCTGGGGCCCAGACATCTGGTTTATCCAGCCTTCCGACACATGCTGAAGTTTGAGAACCACTGGCCTAGAAGATAACCCCCCAAAAGTTATTTAAATGGTTATTTTAAAAAAATTATTTGTACACAGAATGGCAGTAGTTTACATGTGTATGCTCCTAAAGTGATTTTTTTTGGCATCTGTGCTTTTGTTTAGATCAGTATTTCCACATACTTTTTTGTGCCCCGATTTGGAACTAATTGTGAAGAAAGAGTTTGCTTTGTCCAACTCAGACAGTACCAGTGGACGCACATGCTAAATCAGCAAAGACTAGAATTAAAGAATGTGCATGATGTGTGCAAACCTTTCTCACCAAGCTCTGTTGAGTTTTGGGGGGGCTGCCAGGGGAACGAGTGGGCAGGACTTCGGTCCCTCACCCTCAGCTCCATTTTAAACGGCTCACCTTTCATCTGTTTTATATCTTGGGCCTGGGTAAGCATTCATTTGAGATGAGTGTTCTCCTGGTAAATAATGACAAAATGAGAAAATTCACAACTACTACCATTTTGAAGTGTGTGATTTTTGTAATGTAAACTTAGGATGAACTGTTAGTGCCACTCCCCATACTGTGAGTAATGACCCCCTGGCATGAGAAGGCGATGCTCCGGACTTCTGGCATGCTCCAGGGTGGCTTGGAAAGATGGAATGACGAGGCACGGAAAGGGAGGACGGGTGCCTGGCTTCCTTTGGTCCTGCCCCGAGACAGGTCGACACAGGCAGTGCCCCCGCTTCACCCTGGCCTCTCCCCGCAGGAGCTGCCTGAGAACGAGCTACTGCACCCGCCCCTGAGCATCTGCGTGGTGGACTGGAGAGCCTTCGGCAGGAGCACGCTCGTGGGCACCTACACCATCAACTGCTTGAAGCAGTTTTTGTTTAAGTCCAGGGAGCCCCTTGCCCTCCCCTCAGAGGTGGATGGAACCCCGCTTGGGCCAGGTGGGCAGCTCGTCCTAGATTCCGGAGCCACAGACGACAAAGCCACCGGGCCTGCAGGTGCCTGCCGCGGGGGCCACACAGAGATGCCCCACGGTCAAGTGGTTCTTTCTGCAGAACTCGCTCCTCAAGGCCTCTCTACTTCTGTCGTTGCCACATCCTTACTTTAAGGCCGACATCTGAAAAGCCTTCCTGGAATATTACTCAAACTCCCCTCTGCTTCACTCCCTGGCATTTGTCTTTGTTTGATGTGTTCTGTTTCGGACCTCAGGTGCAGAGTTGAGTTCATTGCACTTGTCAGTTCATGCCGTACGATTATCATTGGTCTGTTCAAGGCTTCTTGTTATTTCCACCCTGCCCCATACCTTATTTCTTGTCTTCACTCCCAGTTTCCTCCCCACTGTAGGCCCTACACCACCAATCCTTATAAAATACAAATCCACTTAATTTGCATTTATGATCTGGTGCTATAACCTTCATTTGGTTTTCTAATCTTTTTACCCAAAGCTATGTTTTAAGCTCTATCCATATTGTTGTGTGTACATTAGCTCATTGCCACTGCCTGCTGCATCTACCAAACTCTGTTTTTCCTTTTCCCTCATACTGGACTGCCTCCAACTCCCCACTTCCGCAAACAAAGCCGTGGTAAATTACCATAGTTCATTAAAATTACTCTGAGGATCAATAATAAGTACAACCATCTATTGATTACCTATTATGCACCTGAAGCCTTACATCCTGATCTCATTTACCCCCCAGGAAGATGAATATTTTCACTGTCATTTTATAAATAAGGAAAATGAGGTTCAGAGATGTTAGGAACTTGCCATATTTGCATCCAGACCTTCTGATTCCCAGCACCAGGTCTCTAAAATGATTACCCTGTATTGTGGCCCAGTTGCCTGACCAGATGTGCTTTCATTTCAGCTCTTTCAGATTCACTGATAGCCACTGAGCCCTCTGGGACCATCAGCTCCTCCCAGGAGCCCCCAACAGATCACATCTATGTGGATGTTGAGCCACCTCCCACAGTGGTGCCTGGCTCTGCCCAGGTTCAGCAGGCCAGCCTGGCCGACATCCCTGACTCCTCCCCTATGCTGGAGCCTGAACACAAACAAGCAGCCCAGGAGCCACCAAAAGATGGAAAAGCTAAGGTCAGAATGTAATCTCTCTTCATATTTACGAGGCTCACGAGAGTTTGTATTGGAGGCTTTAGAGACTAATCCTCCCACCTGATAGCTGTGTGCCTGGGGGAAAGTGACTGCATGAGCATTGGTTTCCTCATCTGTAAAGTGGGGACCTTAACACACGCTTCACAGCACTGTTGTAGGATCAGATAAGTCAACGTATATGAGGTTAAAGTGCCAGTCAAATGGGACAGTAACATTTGGTCGAACAGGAACTCTTCTCAATTCATTGGCTTGAAAAGATGATGGTTTCTTTATCTGGGTCTAATCCACGGATACTTAGAACCCACTTTGTACAGGATCATGTGGGACAAAAAGATGTATCTTCTGGATTCTGAAGAGAAGGAAGGCTTCTCATGCCCATCTAGCTGAGATTCTGGGAGGCGAGGTGGACAAGGGTACCAAGAACCCTACAACAAAAATGTGATTAATCCATCTAAGCCATAAATTTGAGTGTGAAATCTTGATGTATCAGTCGACTTAAGGACTGATAGGAAGAAAGCAGTTTTAAGAAAGTCCTAAGGGATTGCCTGTCCAGCAAATGGTAAGGGCTGAAACAGCAAGCAGAATAAGGTAGCCTAATGGATGTTTGCTCATGCTGTCTCCATTTCATCCGGGCTCACTGAGCCCCTCTGTGACACCTTGAGGGGTCCTCTTCATCCCACCGGTATTGCACCTGCCACTTTATGGTAGAATTCTCAGTTTAAGTGTTTCTTGACACCATAAAACCATGGGCCTCACTAGGCTAGAGATGATGTTTTTTAAGCATCTCTGTATTCCTCGCACCTGATAGAGTGCTGGGCACATTATAGGTAAGTACTTAAGAGATGTATGAGAGAGCAAGTGGATGATGGCTACATGGTGTGCCTCGCATAGAGAGCCTCCTCTAATGGGACAACTGCCTTCCCTTACAAATGCCTCCTTTCCGCCATACATGTATCACTGCCTCTCCTACCCCCATCACTTACGTTGCAGGTGTCATTTATTTGCACCCATTCAAACCAGAAAGGATGCTAATGGAGAATTGTCTATGTTATGTCACTTAATCCTCACAACAGTGAAGTAGGCAGGTATTAATGTCCCTAGTTAAGGAAACTGAGTATTATAAAATTTATATTAATTGCTTTGTGATTTACAACCTAGGCACGTCTAAAGCTAATTCCCTTTCTACTGTGCCACATGGTATCATATGCCTGTCTCCCCTCCTGAACGCTAAGCTTCCCAAATGTGTGGATTGTGTCTAATTGCCCTGTATCTCAATGTCAAGCACAGTATCTCACTTCTGCTCAATACACGTCTGCTGAGTAAATGAATAAATGGATAAACAGATTATTAAATGTTCACTTGCTGAAGTGGTACAGATTGCTGCAACCATAAAACCTGCCAAGACCTCTGCCACCTCCCAGAGGGTACCAGGAAACCAGTCGATCACCAGCATGCAGATCCGTGAGGCCTGACTAACAATCTATCTTCATCCCTTGCCAGGATGCTAGGAAACCTTCCCGGAGGTCTACCAGAAGGAGAAAGAGGACCATAGCAGATGAATCTGCTGAAAATGTCATTGACTGGTGGTCCAAATATTATGCTTCCTTGAAGAAAACACAGAAGGTAGAGTCTCCCCTGGCTGTGACAGTCACAGGCCTCCATAAGAAAGCACAGCACCCTCTATCCCCTCTTTTAAATTCCACTGTACTCAGGTGTAATTCTGTTAACTTTAGAAGGGTTTAAAGCCTAGAAGGACCAGGGATCTAAAATTGCTAAATCCCCACCCTCTGGCTGAAGCTGGAAGGACACAGGTTCTGTGTAAGTGCTGGAAGGATGTGCCATCCAGCAGGGCATCTGGAGAATCTGCCCAGGTCAGACTCAGGGAGATTCAGCTGGGAGAAACAGGGTCTCTAGACAAGTAGGCATTAGTGAGGTGGGCTTCAGATACCCCTGGAACTACCCAGGTCAAAGGGCCCCAGGTCTCCAGAAGGATTCTGAGTTCATATGGGAAACTATCAAAGTAAAGGCAGAAGTCTTGGCTTCAGCAAATGGGAATAATCAGCAGGTTTCCAGAGCAGGGACTCATACACATGGAACAAGACAGAAGTCAAATTACAGCTGGAAAACCAGTGGAGTGTGGGTCTGGAGATTGGGGCCGAAGATCTGTGGCAGAATTTCATAAGACATCCCATCCCCGAGTAAGAAAGCAAAGAAAAATTAGGCAGGCGTTATCATCGTATGTGAAGGAATAGAAAGTCTTCTGATTCTTTAGTTTGGAAAGACCATAGTTTCTTCATCTAGGACTATCCATGAAGATTGATATATAGTCGAATAAATCAAACATTAGCCCCCCTCTCCACCCTCCTTCCTTTTGCTGCAATGAACACACCACTTCCGGTGAGTACTCAACCTATTCCTCTTTCTTTGCTAACCTCCCCAGTCCCTGGGACCAACGCAACAACTCAATATGCCAGAAGGTAAAACTGATAGCTACAGAATAAGGTGATACTCCAGGGAGGTGGGAAAATTGTGGGAGAGAAACTGCTTTCCCAGTAACTTAGAGAAGGCTGCACATGAATGACAAGACAGTCTACAGCTTGGTGGCACTTTTCTTGAATGTGTGGGCACCTCTTCTCTAGGGCAGGGCATCTCGCTGCACGTAGGTTCCAGGTCTTAACAGGGAGCCTTCGTTTGGGGCTAATTACGGACCATTTGAATTCTCTCTTATAGTGGCATCTCTGAGACTGCAGAGGGCTGAGATAATTAAAAGTCTTAGCAATCAGGATTCATAAAGAGGCATGACAATGTCACTCATCTTGTCTCCCTCTTTTCTCAAAGGAAAAGGAGAGAAATCTCAAAGAGAAAAATGGCAATACAGGTAAGTATCTGTTCTGGGGACATTGAAACATAGAATAAGGCCATTTGGGTGAGGAAATTATAAAATGGAAGCCATGGAAGGTACATTGAGGTCGACTCCCTCATTCGCCAAGTGAGGAAACAACCTCAGAAGGATGGCAACACTTGTAAAAGGTCACGTAGCTGATTCGAGAGGGTCTGGGACCGGATCCCAGGTCTCCTGAATCCAGTTCAGTGCTGGCATCGACCCTTTGGCTCATGTCTCTATTACTGACCGTCTTAATGTAGAAACAGCAGAGTAAAAATAGAAGTGAGCCGGGGCGACAGGCCAAAACCAACATGATAACCTTTAGTAGAGGTGACCTGGATTTAGGTTCCAAAACTCAGTTTACGAGGGTTGGATAGATTTGGTTTGGCAGAAATCAGAGGCCTGGGATTAGAAATGACCTCAAGTCAATTCAAGCCAACGATAGGTCTTGGCCCCAAAACAACAGTGGTGTTTCAGACAACACTGATAGAAGCAGGAAAACCAGAGTCGGGCTCAGTTCCTCGGACCGCTCCTAGTTAGCATATTTCACTCTAAGACCAATCTCATGACAGAAGTGATGCTGTCTTCATTTTGCAGATGATGAAACAGAGCTCCAAAGAGATTGAGTAGCTCACCCAAGTTTACACAGCTAGAAAATAGCAGAGCTAGAAAAAGTCTGTCTCAGGCAGTTTATTTCTAGAGGCTGCTCCAAAAAAAATTACTGAGTTATCTCTCTACATTTGTGACTTTATGGGCAAGACCCTTGACATATTTGAGCCTCAGTTTGTTGAGCTGGATGAATCTCAGGTTCCTAAGCAGGTATGAGAGGGGATGTAACCGAAAGCTTGGAGAGTGTTCATCCAGGGTCTGTTCTTTGCTAGTTGGATGACCAGGCAAGTAACTTACCCTCTCTATGCCTAGCTTAAGGAAATCTTATATATACCAAGACAGGCTAGCACAGTGTCTGGCCCCAGGGCACCTGCTGACATTGCATTGCTCTGTAAGTGGCATCTCCTTGGGCCTTGCAGTGCATAGACTGCAGGGCTGTATGTAACAATCCTACAACAAAATGCTACTATTTCTTTTTGAAAAGAGGGGTCATAACACATGCCAGAGCAAAGGGAAAGAGGGGGCTTGGCTCTATCTCTTCTCACCTCGACAGCCATGAGAAGTCTAACAATTTCCACTGAATATCTACAGAGGTAAAACCAGACCAGGTAGTGGTGAATATAGAAGATGGCCCAAAGAAAAAGAAAGACAAAATGCACAAGAAGAAACTCAAAGAAGATGAAGTCCCCAACCTGGCCGTCTTGAAGGTGTGTGGACACAGCCATCGTGGCCATGGATGGGGTGGGAAGCTCAGAAAGGGGATTCTGTTGGCACTTCAGTGAAGTAATACTTAGTAATACCTTTGTCTGAGCTAACTTACTTTGTCTTCATTGCAATCATTGATGCAGAGAAATAAGCTTTAACAAGCATGCAAGCCAAGACAGTGGAGCTTGCTAATTTTCCATTGTCTATATTCTCATATTGAGAAGGGATAGAACTTACATTGAATCCAGCAACGTGACTGTGAATGTCACCTCTTGGAGCTTGACATCATCAAGCAGATGTTTACACACTCAAAATAGCAGGAGTTGTGACTCGAACTAAAGTCAGCTCCATCAAACCAGTTTTAACATTAGCCAGAGCCTATTAGCTGGAGGCGTATCGATGGATATGAAAATTGAGAGTATGAAAATTATGTATCTAGATAACAAATTTAGGTAGGTAATTTCGATAGGAAATTTAAATGAGTTATTTAATTATATTACCAAATCTAAAGCTCAATTCAATTTTGCATTTCTAAATATATAATTTATATAATAAATATATAATTTCCTACTTGGAAAATTTATGTCTATATGCACTATAATAAAAACAAATATTCCATCACTTTATATGTGTTAAGAATTAGATGCTTAATGAACATGTATTGATTTAAATGTCTTCAAAATATCATAGTCTATATCTTAACCAATAATATCACTTAGCTATAAAAAGCTTTGTCATATTTATATTTACATTTTTAAAATTTTTGGTTTAGCTATATTTCCTGGAATTTCAAAGTTTATCAAAAAGGTTTTATAAATTTCAGTGTGATAGTTAGTTCCAGGAATATTGAGTTAATCATATTCCTTATTTTGCTAAAATCAGTGAACAGCAGCCTCTACGTTTTTCAAAGGGGTGTATATCAGTCTGGCTTTGGAGAATCTTGTCATTTCTCATAAATCAACCCTGAGCCTTCTTTTCTCTGACACACTCTTCTCCCTTCTCCCTAAAGATATACGATGGTGACCTTGAGAGTGAATTCGACAATTTTGAAGACTGGGTGAAAACCTTTGAGCTCTTCAGAGGCAAGTCTATGGAAGATGACCATGGCCTTGATGGAGACCGAGTCATAGGAAAGTTTAAGGCAGGTTCCAGAGTTAACTCTTTTATTCAGGTCTTCTCTCCATAAATATCAGATCTGACTCAGTTATGTTAATGGGATTTGTTGCAGAATGTGTATAAGGAAAATCCCTCATCTTTACCCAAGACCCTCTCTAGAACCTCACAAAACCTAGCCCAGTCTTTTGGGGTATTTGGCTCATGGCCAGTGATGTGGGTTGAATTCAGTCTGGTGGAACATAAGAAGACAGAGTGGTTACCTACAAGGATCAAGTGAATTTTATTTTGCTCTTCTGGCCCCTGACCTACCAAATGTATGAATTACGCAAACCTACCAATTAGATGATTAAACTAATCAAACAACACAAGCCCTTCATCTGGAAGACTCATGGTGTCAGCCTCAGAAAGCAGTAGCGAACACTTACCACACTGGGCCCTCTACATGCAGGGTGGTGTGCTGGAAATGGCATAAGTGTTGCAGTTTGCCGGTGTGGATTTTGATCCTAGTTATAATGCTAACTAGCTTCACGATCTTGAGCAGCACTTGACCTCCGTAAGCTTTGGTTGCAGCATCTGAAAATAGGAATACCGTAGTCAGGATTGAATGAGATAATGGGAGGAAGCACTAGCTCAGCATCCCCAAGTAAAAGGTGCTCAGAATCCCATCTGACGTGCCTATTCATGTAACAGCTCTGATGTAACATCAAGAAGCTCAGAGGCGAGCAGGTCGTGTGAATGTCCCACAGACACCCAGAAGGCAAGGAGAGTGCCAGCCCAGGTTCCAGATACCAGGTCCCGGGCAGTGCTCATTTTCCCAGTGCAATACTCTCTGTGGTTTTTGGTGGGGCACATGACCATGTTGTTTCAATGAGTCGCACTTTGTGGTTCCAGGGCTCTTTCTGCATTTACAAAAGCCCCGATGGTTCCAGCACTGAGGACAGTGGGCAGCTGAGAATCCAGCAAGGGATTCCGCCCAGCCACCCCGTCAAGGTCCTGGTCAGGGTGTACATCGTGGCGGTGAGCTGTCCCTGTTTACTCTGCGGGTCATCTTCGTCTGCTCTGGCTGCCATAGCAGGATACCCCAGACTGCGTCACTTAAACAACAGACATGCATTTTCTCAGTTCTGGGCTGGGAGTCTGTGATCACGGTGCCATCAGGGTTGGTTTCTGGGGAAGTCTCTCTTCCTGGCTCATAGGTGGATACTTTCTTACTGTGTCCTCGCATGTCCTTTCCTCTGTGTGAGAGAGGGAGGGGGAGGAGGAGGGAGGGGGAGGGAGGGAAGGAGAGAGAGACAGAGAGAGAAAGAGAGAGATCCGAAGTCAATTCCTCTGCTTATAAAGCCACTATTATCAGATGAGGGCACCACCCTTATGATTCCTTTAACCTCAATTATAAAGTCTCTGTCTCCAAATACAGTCAATTGGAGGTTGGTTAGGGCTTCAATGTACGAATTTTGAGAGGACACAATACAGTCTGTAACAGGGGGTATGAAGTCTGATTGGTAACAGACATTTACTTGCCAGCCTTTCACTTAGGGAAAGTACTTTCCAGGCACATAGGACTTCTCTGCATAGCTTTATTTGCTCTCTGGGTTTGCTGCTAGCTGGGAAGGAAAACAAATAGGCCAGAAGCAGGAAGCTCATAGGCAGCTGTCACTATGACATCCTTCTGCCATGACTATGCCCCTGCATTGTGGCAGTCAGAAATTTCATTTCGAATGTATTTCCAAGAAAAAATATTGTCTGCCCGAGGCTTCCCGCTTTCTGAATACGAGAGCACTAACTCTAATCTTGAAACTTTTTGGCCTGATTGCCAGGAAGCTCAAGGCCAAATGTGATGCTCGATCAAAGCAATCGTCTGCTGAACCTTTACGGTTCAAGTTTTGTTTTCATCTTCTGACCTTGGAGTTGATTTTCAGAATCTTACTTGATTGTGGTAGTCTTCTTTTATATCAACTCTTTGCCTAAATTGCCTGCGTCCTTTTTAAAAATATATACATGGAGCATAAAGCGAAGGTGAGTTATTCTGTAATGCTGAGGCAGAACGGAGTGTTCCCTGTCCATCACGCAGTCTTCACATTTCCTACATCATCATCTCCGTGACCACCACGTGCCAGGTGTGTTCTAATCCCTAGAGTTGTTGAGATTAGATGTACTCGTAAAGAATGGCTGGCGGAGTGCCAGCCATTTTAATTTAGTAAAACACCGAACACATTTCATGGAGTCTACATGAAATACCCACCCACAACATAGTTTAGACTAAGCTTTTCTCAATTTCGTTCAGGAGGTCACTCGTGTCTTGGGAGAGATAATTAATATGCATTTCAGGGAAACAGACCATATGTACAACTCAATTTGAGAAATGGTGCATATAATATTTTTCCCTTTACCAACCCCCAGAGATTGACAAAGCTCATTAGCACATTTAAAGCTCTGAGAATTCCAGAAGCAAAGAAACCTATTTAACTGTTGAATCTTTAACAGCATTTTCTAAACTTATCGCCCCATCCCTTTCTCCCGCACTACAGAAAATTTTGCAGAACCATGGTTCTTGGGATCATAGTTTGGAGAACCCAGAAATAGAGGGTATGACAGTGGAGGAGGAGGGGGAGATTTTTTGGATGGCAGAGACTGGGAAAGGATTATTGTTTACTTATTCATCCAGGACAAGTCTGTGTGCAGCACACGCTTTATGTGTCTGGTACCCTCTAGACAAAGGCCGGAGATGCAGATCAGGTCCTGCTCAGGAGGCAGCCTGGGAGAGGGTGAGCTCGGCTGGAACTTGAGGGAGAGCAGGACCGGGACGAATGAAGAGTCAGAGGGTGGTGGCTCTGGAGGGAGAGTCAGAGGGAAGTTGCAGGAAGTAGAGTAAATTCGCAGCGATTATGGACGGTCATTTCATCGACGTTTCTAGTAATAGTGACTGTGTGGTTTGCTCTCCCACGCTGAGACTTAATTACTTAACTATGTAATTTTACAATCTTTTAATTTAGTAAAACACCAAAGTAAAAAAATAATACTACTGAAAAGTTGCATAAAGATAGAAATCAAAATCTCCCCACCTCTGCAATTCCACCCCCAGAAATAACTTACTTTTTTACGTATATGCAAATACATCTATCTCTGTTTTCACGTATCTCCAACTCCATCCGGGTTATTTATTTAATGGAGTCCTGCTTGATGCATTACATATTGATCTTCTATTTTCTTTTCTTACCTAGTGATAAAACTTGGATATTTTCCCAGATAGGTACATGTAGGTCTTCCTCGTTCTTCTTAGTAGCCACCTAGTGTTTTCTTGAGTTCATGTTAGTATTCGTTTATTCATTCACTCAACAAATATGAGGAAGGCCTAGTTCAAGGTCCCGGAGATAACGTAATGAACAAGGCTGGCAGTGTCCTTGCTCTCATGGGGATCTTGATAGTGGAGGGTGGGGGTCTGGGGGTAAGAAGGTACATAAGTAACATGATAATGAGATGAATGTCAGAGCTAACGGCTATGGAGGGAATTAAAACTGGACGATGCATGAGAGTAAATGGGGAAGGGACTATGTTGAACTGCGTTTCTAAGTAATTGACTAATAGGTTGTTTACAAACGTGGCCATTGAACAAAGCTCTAAGGAACATCCTCGAAAATATAGCTTTGTGTGTTCGTGCCATTCCACGGCAGGGTAGAGTTCTGAAAATGAGATTGTTTCTCACTCAGCTCTCATCTCTGCGGAGTTTCTCTATCTTCTCAGTATCATTCCTCACCAGCCCCTTACCCTGGCCTTCTCTTAGAAAGCATTTGCTTGTGATGGTTTAACGCCCAGCTGGTCTGGAATCAAACTTCGCTCTGAGAAATGGATCACTATTCAACTGGCCAGTGCTACATGCAAGACTGATAGTTATGGATTCATAGCCCATTACTTCTGGGAGGGCCGCCCCATGATTTTACAGATAGATCTCAGAGAGATGACACGACTTGCCCAAGGTCACATGACTAGTTAGAAATAGAACTGGAGTTCACATTCATGCTTTCTGCCCCCTGGTCCGGCACAGTCCTCATACTCAGCACTCAGCACTGCTTTCCACGGGCGACATGACTCCCAAGAGTTGGCCTTGGGCAAAGCTGATAACTTTTCTTTTCCCGGGAAAATGGAGAGGCTATAACAATGGTTTTTAACCTGGACTGCACACCTGAATCATCTAGGAAGCTTCTAAAAATCCCAAAGCCCAGGGCCAATTAAATCAGAATAGCTGGGGATGGAACTCAGGTGTATTTTTTTAAAACTCCCAGGTGATCTCAGCATGCAGCCGGTGTTGAAAACCACTGGACCAAAGCAATTTCCTTTCTCCTCCCCAGGCATTTAATCTTAGCCCAGCTGATCCAGATGGCAAATCAGATCCCTACATTGTGGTCAAGCTTGGCAAAACTGAAATCAAAGACCGGGACAAATACATCCCCAAACAGCTGAACCCAGTATTTGGAAGGTCAGTGAGTCATGCTGCATTGTCTTCTCTGCATTTGCCCCTGCGTGTTTCTGTGGGGGCCGCTGCGTACACATGTGTGTGTCTGAATAAATGTGGCAGAAGGTTAAATACTGACTTCTGCTTGTGACAGTAGCCAGCCAAACCTAACCTTCATGGAGAAAGGCCAAAGTCTTTCCTTGGTCTCTTTAGGAATTAGGTGGTGCGTGCTGATCAGGCCCATGATTTTCCAACAATGATTTTCCTAGACCCTAAACTTTCCTCGATTTAGCCTCTGCATCTGGACAGAGAGGGTTCCTTTTTTACAAACAAGGCGACCAAGACCCAGAGAGGCTTAGAAACCTCTTCAGGCTCCCACAGCTCATGAGTGGAAAAGGGGCCAGACCTTCGTTCTTGTCTCCTGCCAAAGGGATTTTCCCGTCACACCGTTTTGCAGCTCATTTGAGGTGACCTCTGAAGTAAAAAGGTTAAACTGCACCCCGACTCCAGCTTTGTTTTCCTGCACAGTTACAAACGCATGGCATTTGTGTGTATTCAGGTGACCCCCTCCCCAGTTCACACCCCTTCACCCCCACTGTCTTCTAACACATTGGTGTCACACGTTCCCGTTTCCTGCTTGAGTCTGGCCACCTGGTCACTGTGAATTTCAGACTTAAGCAGACGTGGGTTTCGTTCTGCCACAAATAGGATGCAGGTGGCTGACCTCTCCGATGCTAGTTTTCCTCATCTGTAAAGCAACAGTAGTGACACTTGACTCTCAAGGACCTTTAAAAGATTAAATATACAGCACCTCGTGCATTGTCTATACTGGCACATGGTAGACGCTCAAGACACATTAGCTTCCTCTCTCCCTTGAAAATCAGTTTAGCAGTGGATACATCTTAAGCGTATTTAATTTCTCTTTTTCCCCAAGTAACAGGGAGCATGGGATGAAATCTTCATCAGCCTCGTTTAAATTCATTTACCCATCCGTAATAGTTTCAGACCCCTGACATTTGATCGGCACCAGCCGCTTACACTTTATTGCTCCTGAGGAAACGAGGAAATAAATGATCTTGCCTGTTCAGGTTTATGATAAAGATTAGAACGATACCAGGGAAACTTACCCTTGTCTCCCCGGTCCAGAGATGACCTTTATCATTACCTGCCCTCGATGTAACCAGCACTTCGTTTTGCCAAATGCTTTGTAGTCACTTTTTATTAGCTACTTTTACCACAGTGCCATGAATTAGACTGGTTTTATTGCCCTCATTTATGGCTATAATAAACAGAAGAGGAAGAGATTGGAATATTCTCTCCTGCCTCTGATGTTATAGAGACTTTTCCAGAAGCCCTACATGTGTGGACATTTCGTTGGATGGGTATTGTTACTCAGGGACAAAAGTTGCTGGCTCATTCTTGCAGTGTTCCAGCAGGGAGACTGGAGGGCCTGGCCTGGGGTCTGGGGACGCCTTCTTTGGGTTCTTATCATTTGAGGATGTCACAGCTGCACCCCCTGGCCCTTGCCTGCTTCCTTTTCTTCATCGCCTCTGACATAAATTGATATGTTTACATGTTTGTTGGCTCTCCCGTCTCCCCACTGGAACAAAAGCATCATTCGAGCAGGGATATGGTCTGGCATGTTCAACGCCACATCCTCGAGTACCTAGGACAGGGCGTGGCACAGAGTAGATGCTCAGTAAGTGTTTGTGGAATAAACGAGTGAATGACGAATGAACGAGCAGATGGATGGACAAAGCTCCAGCCAATCTTCAGTAAGATTTCATGGGATCTCAGGGTGATGTCCCATCACCCTGAGATGGTACATGTCTTCGACATTGTTACTTCCTCATTTCCTTAATAACCATAGTGCTTGGCACATAGTGGATGTGTCATAAATGTACCATGAACAAGTACATAATCGAAAGAATAAAAAATTGAACAGAGGAACAGTGGAGCATCTTTGCTCTGAAGCGTAGAGGTACTAAACGTTTCAACGAGGCTCAGTTTCTACCCAGTTCATGGCGCGTTCTCTTTTCTCAGTCCGCCATTGTATCTGAAACGTATCCCATTGACTCACAAGTTGGTATAAGCCTAGTTTTTCCCTGGGTGACTGGAATTCCAGCCATGGTGGGATGCTTTTAGTAATTCTTTTACTGACAGCTCCAATGAAAATTCAGAGGTTGATCTGTGCGCTCACAGCTTGGGGAGATCTAACAGAGCGATCGAATCCTCTGTCACGGTTGCCGGGGGCAGTTAAGCACTTAATAAGCCCTTCCTCAGTGGCAGCAGCTACGGTGACAGCCACGCTCAGAGAGAGGTGGCTGGAGGCTTCCTTGTGAGACACCTCTAGAATATCAATTACTGTTTGGAATCCAAGTCTTGGAGACCCAGAAAGGCAATGCGATGTCTTCAGGCGGAAGACACAAATTTCTCCCTCCCATGGCTGTATCTCTGACTTGCTAGAGCTGCCTCCGTCGGTTACAGTCACAGGAGCCATCAGCCATTTCTGCTTTCTTCTTAATTGGCTCCAGGCTGAGCTGCGACCTCCGTCCCCGCCACCCTGGAGAGCGAGAGGCAGGGCTAAGTGGATCTGCCATGAGGGCAGCAGCCCAGACAGGCCTGCGGACACGCAGAGAAGTGATGGGTCCCCATTCTCCCTTCCTCCCTGCCTCCTCTGTTCCTTGTTCCCAGGCCAGCCCACCCCACCTTGTCCCAGTGCCAGAGTTGGCAACAGCTGGAGAAACACCTGTGTGTCTCGATTTGATTTTCAGGAAGACATTTCCCTAAAATGCAGGATTTCACTCAAAATCTAATTCTTAAGTATATTTTCTAATGTTCAGTAGCACGGATAAGGCATTGATTGTCACAGGAAGTCTGACAATACCTATGTCCCTTTCAATACCATGCACTGGTGTGGTATCGGGGAAAGAGCCAGAAGTAAGAGTTGGAAGACTGGCACTTATGTCACTTAGGCCTGATTTATGCTCCTGGGCGAGTCACTTGTGTTCTCTGGATTTCAATTTCCGTACCTGTAAAATGAAGGCATTTGGTAAGGTGACCCCTAGGGTCCCTCTCAGTTCAAGGAATCATACGAGCGTCCACTCCCTGTAGGTGATGTGCAGGCTCCAATGATGTGGAGATGAAGGAGGCAAGTCTCTGTTCGGAGGGCTCCGCGTCTTGTAGAGCTAGCATTCCAGTCCTAGAATCCTATGTTTTTGTGATTTTTTTCCATCTTCGATAGGGTTTTCATTTCAAATAAATTCAGCTGGTATTC
The DNA here is from genome assembly GCF_902729225.1 of Pteropus medius. NCBI lineage: Eukaryota > Metazoa > Chordata > Mammalia > Chiroptera > Pteropodidae > Pteropus > Pteropus medius. The sequence goes on along the minus strand of NW_024354502.1, from coordinate 3,654,411 downwards.
CCTGATGAAGCCAAAAAAAAAAAAATGGAGAGTAACGTAAAGGGAGTGGCAATTTATTGGGTGCCAGTCGAATGAGTAGAAATAAAATGTATGCTTTATAAAAACGATACGGCATTTAACTACTGTTTACTCCCATTTATCTCCATTTACACGTAAGGAGGTTTAGAGGGATGACACAACTTTCCAAAGTTTTATAATCAGGAAGTTACTGATGCAAAAGCGGTATTAGAAATCAGTTCTGTTTGAGACCAGTTTTGCTGTCACCCTCACTGTGGACTGCACTTGATGGCCTGTGAAAGAGAAGATTATTGGCTGCTGGAAATTGACATCAGAATCGGAAATTGCTTGTATCTCAGTGAAAAAAATTAAACCAAATAAATACCCACTGAGTCTTAACTGAGTTGCTGAGTGTTTAGTGAGTTCATATGAACTGTAGGCTAGCTAAAGGTGAAAAGTTCCCTATGTCACCAAATGTCACTGACTCCTAAAGCCTCTACTTGGACCACAGGTCATTTGAGATCCAGGCTACCTTCCCAAAGGAGTCTCTGCTCTCCATCCTGATCTATGACCACGACATGATCGGGACAGACGACCTCATCGGCGAGACCAGGATCGACCTGGAGAACCGCTTCTACAGCAAACACCGAGCCATTTGTGGCTTGCAGAGCCAGTACGAGATGTAAGCTCTTCCCACTGTGGAGACACAGCTGGCATTCTGAGGCTGTGGCCACAGATGGTCCAGGCTCTGGGGAGGCTGGCCAAGGCTCAGCTTCAATAGCTCAAATGGGCTCCGCGTCAGCAGGGCTGGTTTGGTGACACTATTCACTGCACTAGAGGGTGATGGGTGTTGGGGAGGCAGAGCTGATCTAGAGCCCAGGGTGGGTTCTTCAAGGGTCAAGAACTGCATTGTATGTTTTCACTCAACCAGCTTGGCATGGTGGGCTCAGAGAGAGATGCTGCTAGAAGAGGAATGATTAATATAATACAAACATCAATATCCCAGTTAATTATAATTGACATTATGAGGGCTTATGATGTACCAGGCACTTCACATGGAGTATCTCACTCAATTCTCTTGAACTCATTGAGGTGTTATCCACATCTTAAAAGTGAGAAAGTGTGACCCAACTCATAAAAAGATTTTGAATTCTGTTTAATTTGAAAATATAGACTATAGATTATTGTTTTAAAAAATATGTAATATCTGACATCTTAAAAAATTAAAATCTTACAATTACGAATTTCAGCTAGGAAAATATAAAAACATGAATTAGATTTTCATGGTATATTTTTAGAAATATTTTTCCTGATTAAAAAATAATATATATTCATTGTAGAAAATTTAGGAAATACAGAAAGTACAAAGTAATGCTCAAATTATTTCACCCAGAGATAACATGTAAAAAACTTTTTATGTATTTCCTTTTAGTATTTTTTTCCATGCTACTTTCCCCCAAATTTGGACTCATATGATCTGTGCATTTCATAAGCTACTTGTTACACTTAACCATTATGCACATTCTATCATGTCATTAAATGTTCTTTGAAATCATTATTTTAATAGCTCTATGGTGTTCCATCCTATGAATTTATTATAATATGATATAACTAATTTGCCTTTCTGAATTTTAGGACATTTATATTTTCCTTCTTTATTTTCTTAGAAATATTGCCACTATAAACATTCACATAGCTATTACACACCCCTCTGATAATTCACTCAGTATTTGTTCATGGACACGGATTACTCCATTGAAAGGGATGCACACGTTAAGGACTTTTAATATATCTGTCCAAATGGCTCTTCAGAAAGGCTGTACCCATTTAGCATTCACTGAGTCTGAGTGCCTGTTTCCTCTATGGCATGATTTTCAGACAGGTCTCTACTGCTGGGCTGCCGTTCTCGGAGCTTAGAAAGCCAGTTCAGTTCTGGAACTCTAGTGAATGTATAAGCCTCCTGAGGTTGAAGCCTCGGTCTCAAGCATGAGAGGGTACCATCTGGAGAGGATGATTAATTCTTCTCACTCTGACGTCAGTGAGGAAAGCCACAGGCCGACGTGGCACAT
>NW_024354502.1:3641592-3647805 GCF_902729225.1 Pteropus medius | reverse complement strand
CCCCACAGGGGCTCCTAAATCTCTTGCAACTGGGTAAAATCTGATATGTGGAGTTCAAGGCAATGGACAGGAAGCCCTATTCTGCCTCTAATGAGCTGCGGGTTTCGGATCATTTCTTTGATTTCTCTAAACCTTGGTTTCTTTATGTGTAATACAGAAATGTGGCTGGAGTGAGCATTAATGGAGATAATAGATGTTAAGGTGCATTGGAAACAATGAAGCATGGTCCTTCTGATGGACAGTGTTATCTTTTTAATCTTTAGGAATTTGTAGAAAGAACAGGGTTTCTGGAGACACCAGGCAAAGGTTGAATCCACACTCTACTATGTATTGCCTGTGTAAGCATGGGCAAGATGTTTGCTCATCTTCTAAGCAGGAATTGTAACATCCACCAAGTGTGAATATTGGGAGAGTTAATGCTTATCAAGAGCACAGCTGTATCTACCACATAGTAGATGCTCAATAAGGGTTTGCTTACCCTTCCTCTGCTCTTAATATACACTCTAATTCTTAATTATAGTATAAGTTCTGCCTTTGTTGACAAGTATTCTAAACATGTATATAGCTACCAAGCTGTATCTAATATCCATTTCTAGTAGAGATCTGTTGAAACTGTGAATGATCAGTTGCTCTATGGTTTGCCCTCAAAGTTAAAAGAGGTCTTCTCCCCTTATAAAGGGCCGTCTGCAGATGTGGGTGGACATGTTTCCCAGAGACGCGCCTCAGCTCGGGCCCCCCGTTGACATTTCACCAAGGCGACCCAAAGGGTGAGTGGCTGCAAACCCCATCTCCTGGGGAAGGGACCTAGGTAGTGGACGAAAAGATCATGACATTGGATCTGATGTCTGATACATCCCATGGATCGATTGGCACCTGATAGTTATACCTCGCTTTCCATCTGGCCAGTTATAGTGGGGAGTGAGGGGTGGTGACGGTAGTAGCGTGGAGATTGGAATGGTGGCCCCTTTTGGGGTAGGAGTGACTAAGCTTCAACACGTCTTAACATTCTGAAAAATCTTGGTTAATGGAAGGAGGGCCTGCCCAGGGAGATTCACGTCCTCGGTGATTCCAGCTGGGGTACACAGTGTTGATGGAACCAAGACTTTAGTGTCGATATTTTTGATCCTGGTCACGTTGAGGAAGCTTGCAGACTCAAAGTGATGCTGAAATCACATAGACACCAGTTGACTCAGCTTTCAAGGTTTTCAACCTAATGCTGCCTTCCCTCGTTCCAGATATGAATTGAGAGTAACCATCTGGAATACTGAAGATGTCATTTTAGAGGATGAGAATATCTTCACGGGACAAAAATCAAGTGATATTTATGTTAAAGGGTAAAGTCGTCAACAAACTCCACTCTCTCTTTCCAGCCCCTCCTCACCTCTTTAATTCCTAATTCAACCTGTGCCTCATAGAAGATACTCCACCCACATTCTAAAAAAGGAGTTCATTCTACCCACCTTGTCGGATAAGGTCATTTTCTTTTTTGTGTCTTATTTGGCTATTTTGCTAAGAATTCTTCTTATGGAAATATTTTTGTGAAGAAATATTTTATAAACATCTCTTTCAGTTAACTGTTGGATACCTATACTTTATGAGTGACATTCAAAATACCTTTACACCTGAAGGAAGGGAAGAGATGTAGTGCTGTTGATGAAAGATTAAGTGTCATGAAGATTTGTAAGACTGCTACAAAAGCTAAGGTGTAGACCTTCCCTTTGACTAGTTCTCCTGATAAAAAAGATACCAACCTAGGACTCGGGAAGCGAAGTGTTTCATATCTCTCTTACATCTTGCCTATGACACAAATGACTTTGTAGGTGTCCCTTTAGCCCCTAGTCAAGGAGGGAGATGAGGGGGTAAAGAATCAGAAGCAAAAGTGACATAAACATGTGTCCTCTGAGAAACTCATCTCAGCCTCATTGCGATATCTCTTTGTCTTCCCCAACTGAGAAAGCTTCTTCCTCATCGACTCCCCCATTTCTGGTACGCCATTAAACCTTGTCCATTTTACCTTCCAAATAGCTGTCAGCACTGTCTGCTCTCTCCATCTTCACCACACCTCCACCACACTCTTTCCTCCAACACCTCTTGCTGGAGCCACAGAAATACCAATACCATATGAATTGGTCTCTCCATATTCACGCTTGCTTCCAATAATTGATTCTCTGTGCTGAAACATTAGTTTTTCAAAACACAATCTTATCATGTCAGTCCTGTACTTACAATCTGATCATGTCAATCCCGTACTTAAAGCCCTTTAATGGCATCTTATTTTCTCTGGATGAAGATTCAAATCCCTAACATGTCCTAAAGTATCCCGTATGACTGGCCCCTGCCTATCTCTCCAGCCTCATCTCACTGCATCAAGACTTCCCCTGGCTTTCTGCTCTCTAGTTCGCTGAGCCTCTTTTCCTTCTTAGAATATGTCATCACCTCTTTTTCCATAGGGCTTTTGCACATCTCTCTCTCTGGAGACTTCTGCTGCCCACCCATATCGCTCCATCCCCTTCCCTCTGCGGCTATGGCTCCATGAAGGCCAGGACCGTCTCTGTCTACTCTCCATCACTGCCCTTGCATCTAGCTCACTCCTTCCCTCGTAACAGATATCACATGTATATTGCTTGAGCGAGCACCATCTTTAGCTAAATAATTGTGTCCATACTCCCAAGTGGTACCAATTCTCTGGGGAAAGAATGGTCTTTACCCTCCCCTGCCCTGTAGGAAAGGAATGTCTGCTTGCAGAAAACACATGGTTTGGAATTATCAATTAGTTTGTATTAAAAGTATCTAACTTCTGAATAATCAATTCACCATGGATAAAGTACTAAGGGAAAATATTAATTGTAGCTGACTTTATGCTGGGGATGGAGGAGAAAAAACCAGATAAGACTAAAAAATAACAGTATGGATAATTTGGTATACACGAAGCACTTTACAAATATCCCATATGTAATTCCTCAGACTAATCATATGGACTAGGTGCTACTGTTGCTTCCATTTTCCAGATGAAACAAAGACACAGAGAGGTTAGATAATATATCTATGGCAGCACAAGTAGTATATGGTAGAGCCAGGACTGGAACACAGGTGGATGCAGGCAGCTCTCATACCCTCTGTGCCATACTGATACAGGCCTGCTGGGTTTTTGAGACCCACAAACAGACAGGAGGAGCCAGTTACAGGCCTGACAGCAGAGGTCTAAACAAGGCCAGTTTTAGAGACCACGGTGTGGCGGATCATCATGTTGTAACACTTGGGTGCAGAGGTAGCATCCCCGACATGGAGGGCTCCGAGGGTGACAGAAAACTGCCGGAGCTTTCGCTTCACAGTTGCTGAGTTTTCCTTCTTTATTGCATGGGGCTTCGGGTCTACCCAAGACCAGCTGACACATCCCCGCCTGGCTTAGAATGACAAGCGCGTTTCTGTTTCAGACCCTTTGCCTCCTATTTTCCCCTTTCAGATGTAATGGAAACTTCTTCTCAATCTAACTATATCATAATCTTAACACTATGATCTATAACCGCTTTGAAATTTGCTAAATCACTCTTGATTGTACGGATGCCTGAACGATGTGCTCGGAGTGTTTAATCCTCTTTCTATCTTTATTCAGGTGGATGAAGGGTTTGGAAGATGACAAGCAGGAAACAGACGTGCATTACAATTCCCTGACTGGAGAGGGGAACTTCAACTGGCGCTTCCTCTTCCGCTTTCAGTACCTCCCAGCCGAGAAGCAGATGGTCATCACCAAGAGAGAGAACATCTTTTCCTTAGAGAAGATGGAGTGCAAGACACCAGCTGTGTTGGTGCTCCAGGTTTGGGATTTTGAAAGACTGTCCTCCGATGACTTTTTGGGTAAGCCGGGGGCTTCACAAGCTCCTGTTAATGCTAAGGGTTTTGTCCCAGTTTGGCGGGAGCTTGGTCTGATTTAGCTATTAAGGATAATAATTTCAGTGCTATTTATCATAGCAAAAGTATGGAAGCACTCCAAAGAGCCATTAATAGGGGACGGGCTAGATAAGTTATGGTGCGTCCATGTGGTGGAAGATGCATATTCCAACCGACTTAAATCGATCTTTGCTTTACCACTACGAAGCTGTTAAATTTTGAGATAAATATTGGTCCATTCTGCGCTTCGGTTTTCCTCAGTTGTAAAAACGGGGTTAGTCATATTACACATCTCAGAGAGTGTTGAGGGCTGTAAATGTGATAAGATTTAAAAGCTGGCACAGTGCTTCATTCACAGTAAGCGCTCATAGTGATAACCCTGCAGCCGTTAAAAATATTAGAATATTTAATGAAATGGATAATCGTGCAAGACGCATTAAGTGAAAAAAGAGTATAGAAAAAAGCCTTTCTGTAAAATATATGTTTCTAAGTATAGAAGAAAATGGTAGAGACAGGCAAGGAGAGAGAAAGATTAACATAAGAGTAAGAACTAATGCATGGAGCAGCGGTCAACATTAGGGGGATGGAAATATGGGAAATTTTTCTATATAAAAATGTGTATTAACATTCGTTAATACACAATTAACGAATGTTACTATTATAATAGGGAAAGGTTAAAAAGATACACAATGCTCTTATGGCATTATCTTATGGTGCCTTATATTCACTCCTCGAAAATAACATTGTTGAGAGCCCACTAAGGTCTTGGAGAACAGCTAAAAAGACACTGAGACAGTCCTGACCTGGAGGGGGTTTAATGGACTCAAAGAGGGAGATGAAGTGGAAGGGGGTTCTCATAGGCTGATCTGTGCTAAGGCCGGGGAAGTCTCAGAGGATAGGACAGGCGCTCTATCCAGACAGCACCCAAGGAGCAGAGAAGATGCCCAGGAGTGATACTTGAAACCGAGGCTTGAAAGTTACACATGGTAGCTTCGTTCATGTCTTCTACCTGCTACCACATTATTAATGCTTTGAGGGCACCAAACATGTCTTGGTCATATTTGTACCCCCAGTACCTAGCACGTGCTAGTGATCCACTGTGGTGCTCATTGGATAACCAGTGAGTGGACGGATGGATGGAAGGAAGAATGGAAGGATAGATGAATGCATGCATGAAAGGATGAATGGATGGATGGATGTAAGGAAAGAGAGATGATGGATGGATGAATGAGAATATCGATCGATTTTATTTATTTATTTTTTGGGTGTTTATTGATTTTAAAAGCTCTTCCATAACTGTTATGTGCATCTCTTCACAGGCTCCCTGGAAATGAACCTCAATAGTTTCCCCCGAGCAGCCAAGTCCGCCAAAGCCTGCGATCTCACCAAGTTTGAAAATGCCAGTGAGGAGAGCAAGATCTCCATATTCCAGCAAAAGCGTGTGCGGGGCTGGTGGCCTTTTGCTAAAAGCAAAGAACTCACAGTAAGTGACAGCTGTAGGAGATGGGGTGGGGGGCAGGCAGGGGACATGTTGCTCTTTAAATGATTCATTTTGTGAACTTCAAGTAAAATGCCTTGCAACAAATGACATAGATTCTTTTAGGGCAAAGGTTCTGCTGAGAAGCAAGAATTTTGAAAACTTTATAAATGCATTAAGACTTCTTCCATAGTTCAGCAGACTTGATTCAATAGCTATGTATGTCAAGGTGATTTTCTATCCTCTTGGCTTGAACTTATGTCCCTGGCATTAATTTCTTTTTCAACATTTTTCAAAATTATGCATCAACTGTCCTGACTGATGGACAGTTTTACATAACTACCTTATCCTTTCACCTTTAAATGTGACACTCAGTTTAAAAAGTGATCCATCCTTTTAAAGCTTCCTCGAGAGAGTGGTAGCAGGGAAGGCCCCTATCCCTTTTCCTGCGCTGCCAACTTGGTCCATACTGTAGGAATTCAGATCTTTCACAAATACTGGGAAGACAGTTTCTTCTGCCCTTCCTCTCAACCCATCGCCGTTCCTCTGTAAAGGAGGAAGGACGAGTTAAGTGATCCATGAAGCTGAGGAAAGGGACTGAGGCTGTGTTGGTGGCCTCTTTCCTCTGCTGCTGTTCTCTTGGGGTGAGCATGTTTTCCCCAGGTACGGCAGAAGCACACCCAAGTTAGGACCCTTCTAGTCTCAGGTCTGGATAGAGACCTATTTCCCTCTCCCCCTCCCTCTCCTTTCTCCTCTCCCTCTCCCCTTCCTCTCCCTTTCTCTCTCCCCTCCTTAAGGGCCCAGTGGGTATAAGACAGAGATTCCCTTTTGAACTCGACAGGGTAAAC
>NW_024354502.1:3639590-3640108 GCF_902729225.1 Pteropus medius | reverse complement strand
TGAAATCATGTTAAAGGTAAGAATGATATAGTTTTAAGAAGTTTCTATTTACCAGGCAGTAGGTTGAGCACTGTATATTTTGTTTATTTTTCAAAGGAATACATGTTGTTAACATCCATAGAACCATGAGACTAAGAGAGGGAAGGTAACTTATCCAGGGTCACACAGCGTGGTAGAGCCTCATTTCAAATGCAACTTTGTGTGGACCAAATCCTAGTCACTCAATTCTTATGCTATGCTATGCTATGCTATAATATTCCTTAAGCTACTCAAGTTCAACTCTAAGATAAAAGTCAAAACCATATTCTAATGTCAGAGCCATGGAAATGATTGCAGAGCTCTTCTTAAACATTTCAGGAAAAGGCATATTTATTCGTTATTATATAAATAGCCTGCAGAGGATGGAATCTGGAATCATGGAATCTGGTGTCAGAGGACCTGAACGCAAATCCTAGTTTCATAACGCAAGTTAGCAATTAGCAAACATCATCAAGTCGTGGTTTCTGCAGCTGTAGAAC
>NW_024354502.1:3598106-3639073 GCF_902729225.1 Pteropus medius | reverse complement strand
ACCTTGTTTCAAATTCCTATTGGTCAGCTTATTGCCTGGGTGACCTTGGGAAAGTTATTTGACTTCTATGGCTTCATTTCTCCATCAGTAAAAAGAGAACCTACCTTGTTTGTTGCTATGAAAGATGATAGATTAGATAGATAGATAGATAGATAGATAGATAGATAGATAGATAGATAGATAGATAGATAGATAGATAGAACAAACAAATGAATGAACAAATGAACTGGGACAAAGTGGGTGTTCAGCAAAGCATGGCAATTCCAGTTAGAGTTACAGCACCATTACTCTACTGTTGATAGATGTGTAGAAGAGTAACTAGAATGGAGAGAAACCTTATATTTTTTTCTTTCCTGATTTTCAAACATTTTCTGAGTGCCCATATATGTAAGTTTATTGTTTACGGGGCCAATATTTTCCAATAGGAATGACAGACTCTGTGTGCGGTGTGTGTGTGTGTGTGTGTGTATTTAGTATTTTGACAGGACATTGTGTGTATTCTGATTGCCGCCCATCAATAAGAACGATGAAACCATCTAGGTTTGAACTCATGACTTGACTTGTAAAAAAAAAGCCCACTGCTCTTCTTTACTAATTCAGGCAGCCATGCCAATGCCTCTCTTCTCCAGCTTCAACCACACTCCAAATACTCTACCTCTCTCTAATTTCTCCCATGATTACATTTTCATGGCTGCCAGCAACCAAACCTGCTTGTTAAGAAGTCCTGGCTTTTTCAGGGTGACTAGGTAAGTTAACATAAGACCATTGGTTCACCAGAAACTTAGTTGTTTGTTTTTTTTTTGCTGGGGTAGGACAACAACTATGTCTCAGAAGTCAGGTAATGCCCTGGACACAGGTGTTTAAGAAAGAAAGCTTTAAAACAATTGTAGGCGCTAAAATACTTCAATGATGCTCCTTTCTTCTACCAGTTCTGTGTCCCTCCGACTACCTAGAATTCAATCCGCAAAACCAGAGGAGGCAGAAGAAACTTCCCTTCACCAAGAACAGAAACTCAAAGAGATCAAGGACCCTAACCTTCCTAATCATTAAGTCCCCAGCGCCTGAAACAGTGCCTGGTGTACAGGGGATCCCCAGAAAGTAGCAAATGAATGAATGAACAAGAAAGAATGACTATTACCTTTGCAAGGTCCCGCCTCATTCTTTGATAACCCAAGACTTATGTCATTGCCAATACCTTTGGGACAATTCTCTGAAGCGGCGCATGACTCACAATTTTCAAACCAGAGAGGCCGTTTCTTATTGAGGGAAAACAAGAGAGAAGAAGTGCTAGAATAACAGGAGAATTGTAAAACAGTTAGTAGGGACAACAGAAACAATGAAGGATGACAGAAAAGCCATTTAGCGAATGTTGGGACACACCTACCTGTTTCCTCTTGAGAACCATTGACAGCGAAGAAAAAAGTAGATTTCAAAGAGTTCTGCCACTCAATAAGTCCCCTTTCTAATTCCTACGAGTTTCTATAATTAATATTATTTCTTCAGATATTTAATGATTACATGCGAAACAGGACGTGTGACTGAGCACACGCGTGTCTGTGTACATGCGTGACTCTCTTGCTTTCACAAACCTCAACGGGAACATCTGTACCATCTCATCTGGAAGAATTACAATTCATCATAAAAAAGGGCTTCTCCCAGGACCAAAAAGACAGCGATATCTCTTAAAATAAAACAGCAGGATAGTCAGAATACTTCCTGGACAATCTCCCACATAATAACACTTTTTCTAGAAGGTTGGTGACGCCCCAGCGGGACTTGAAAAGAACCAGAAACTTGTGTCTTTGTGCAGGGCAAGGTCGAAGCCGAGTTCCACCTGGTCACTGCAGAAGAAGCCGAGAAAAATCCTGTCGGAAAAGCTCGAAAGGAACCGGAGCCTCTGGCCAAGCCCAAGTGAGTGGAGTCGTGAGTGGGAGCCTCAGAAATGGGACAGGCTTTCACCATCCCCAAATCAAAAATGGGGGCGTTTCTCCAGGGGATCCCTGTGGGAGCACCGAGAAGCCAGGAGGCAGCCAATAGGTGCCACCAATCCATATAGCTCCTTATTTCTATCATTACAAAATAGTCTAAAAAAGACAATCCAGAGCGTTTGGCAAATGGAGAGGGTGCTTCTCGGTAATACTCCACATAAGCATTTCCAGAATAATGTCATGTATTTTTTCTCTCATTTTTATGTGAATTTCACATGATTTTTTTCTACTTGTTCTCCAATCACGCATACATAATCATCTTCATGTTTTATTTATCCTTTGCTGAAAAGTTTTGCTTTGTTTCCATAGTTGTCATAGTTCGGATTTTTTTTAATGGCTGTAGAATAGTCCATAGACTTGGTGCCCATAATTGAATTGGTTGCCGTCCCATAATTGAATATTTAATTATGTCTACCTTTTTTTCCATTATCATAATATGATGAAAATGTTACCCCTTTATAAATTATTACTTTAAAGTAAATACTTTAAAATTACTAGAAGAAAGGATTACCTTATTCAATTTAATCCATGGTTACATATGAACTAAAAAGTAAATACACATAGATATGAAATATGTATACAAAACGTTGTTTCAAATTGTATTTGTGCTATTCCCCTCGACACCCCAAGTGTCTCGAGATGAGTGGTTCTTTCTCTATCTATCATAGTGTTAGGAACACAGAGGATGCTTACTTATTGATTAATTCAAAATTATTTATTGCGCTCTGGCAGTGTGTACCTACTGAAAAAACACTTTAAAGAACACAAAAGAAATATAAGACACGGGCTCTGCCTTCCAGAAGCTTTCGATCTGTTTAGGAAGAACACACAGACTCATAAAATAGTTATGGGGGTGTAGAAGACAAACATGTTAGATTCATAAAGGGGCTAAGTCAAGTGATAAGTGAGACCAGAATTCAGAACGATGTGGACCATGGTGGGCTGGGGTGGTCAGGGTGGGCTTCATGGAAGAGGCAGGGCTTGAATTGGTCGGGGCTGGACGGATGGAGGGCACTCAGTCCTCTGTCTGGGTTCTAACTAGACTCTCGCCCTCCTCCAGACCAACCTGTAAATGATGAGGGATCATTATTGCCCCAAGTGTTAGATTGTTCCTACTCTAAGGCAACATGGTTTTCTCCTGTTCTCGGGCCTCTTCTTGTGGGCTTCTAGAAAGTGGGAGTCAGAAATATATCCTGTAGTCTAGAGAATCCTACGTGTGGACATCATGGCCCCCTTCCCTGACTTTCCCTCGCTTTTCTCTCAGCCGCCCAGACACCTCCTTCTCCTGGTTCGTGAGTCCTTTCAAGTGCCTGTACCATCTCATCTGGAAAAATTACAAGAAGTACATCATCATCGCTTTCATTCTGATCATCCTCATCGTCTTCCTGGTCCTCTTCATCTACACCTTGCCAGGAGCCATCAGCCGAAGGATTGTTGTGGGCTCGTAGAGGACAGTGGAGCACCCGGGCCCCTTCTACTAATCCCCTCTTCTTCCTCCTCTGGAAACACATGCGTGTGCCCTCTGCAGGCACGCGCCGGGCGCTACGGGGATGCAGCCAAAGGGCCCAGAACCAGTCCCTGTGTCTAAAGGTGGATTAGCTTTTCTCGGAGAAGATGGTAGAGGAGTGGTCCCTCCCTACCCCAAGCCCCGCCACCTCTGTCACACTTACAAGCTTTAAGTCATGTTTTCGCTCACGGGCAGCACGAAATAACGACTCCTTTGTCTCAGAGTAATCAATGGTGACCTCTGATCGACTTAGGTGAATGATGGTTTCTTTTTTATTTTATGTGATTGGTATTTTTTCTGAGAAATTTAATTCTGGATCTGAGATTTTATTGGAAATGCTTCCTTTTAAATAAAAATTTTGCAGGCAATCAGCTGAACACATCTTAGCAGGATTTTAACCTGACCCATACACCTTAACCTCATTTAACCCTTACAGTTTACAAAATTCATTCACTTCTTCAGGCTGCAAAATGGGCTTGGAGAAAACATCAGATAAATCACCTAAAACAGTTCATGGTTGAAATTCTCATTGAGAGACGAGGCGTTCCTGGTTTTCCATTAAAGTCAACACTTGCGGAGCTTGTGATCAGTAGTCGTGGTGAGTCCTGGAGAAATCCATTTGATTTCTGCTCTGTGGCAATTTCCAAGGGGGAGTTTTATAAATATAAAATATAATTCTGTGTACGTGCATAGGGGACGGGGGTGGGGCTCCATGTGCCAGTAGGCATTTTCTTCAGCCAGAAACACAGGCCCCACCAAAGACGGTGTTCCCACAGGCCGTGACACGCACGCCCATCCCTGGCACCACCGCACGTGGTAGGTTCTGTCACAACTCCCAGGCACTAATTTATTTCAAAGGCAGTCCTAGAAACAGTATCCTGTGCACTTGTATCCTGGGGCCGGTTTTTCTTTAAAGTAAACCTTGGAACTTCAAAGTAACACAGTCTGGATCTGTCTTCCCCTCCCCCATCGAAAGGAGTAAGGAGCTGGCGTTCTCAGTTAAAACAAGGAGACAATGGAGTTGGAGTGTTTGGCCTCACACACACATCAGTATGGCAACCTTTTCTTCTTTCTGTTGGGAGGAGACATTTGGTGGTATTGAGGAGGCTGGATTGGGTTCCCCTCTTGAAACCGGAAGCACTATGGCTTCTGTTTTTTTTGTTTTTTGTTTTTTTTGTTTTTTTGTTTTTTTGGTTTTTTTTTTAGGTAGCCTGGCAAAATGTTACTCTTCTAAAATGAAGGCTGTTTGCTTCCACACAGAAGTCATTCCAGAATGTTCCTGAATTAGAAAGATTGAAGTGTCTCCTGTGTGATTTTAGGCTTAGTGTTGTTGTTCACGGAATTATGGCCCGAGATGCTCACTCCCAAAGCCTTATTTTCCTAAAGTGCTGAAAAATAAAGCGTTTATGAAATCGATGATGTTTCCTAGTGGAATTAGTTGTATAAACCATGGTTCATTCTTACCGTGGAACAAAACAGCCACCGGTAATGACGTAGTCAGAAATACTTGGTATGGAATATACACATGGAGTAAATTAAAAAAAAAAAAAATAGGTTGGAGAACTGTATGTATAGCACGATGTAAAAAGAAAATATATATACATGCATAAATAAACTGTCTGGAGGAATACGCAAAAATGTTAGTAGTGGTCATCTTTAAATAGCAGTATCTTCTTTTTTCTTCTTATTTTTCTGTTTCTCCTAAAACTTCTAAAATAAAAATGTATTATTTTTAATGTAAAAAGTTTAATAAATAAATATAAATTTAAACGTGTTTATTTAAAAATATTTATTGGGCGTCTCCTATGTGCTGGGCAGTGGGGATGCAACAGAGATAAGACAAATATAGCCCCTGTTGCCATGGATTTTGCATTCTAGTAGTTCCTCAAGATCTCATTTTACCTCCAAATTATGGGGCTTTCAAGAAGAGCACCAGGTAAGGCATATGTTTTATGCATGAGGTTTAAGAAAAAGCACATCGTACATCTGTGGTGTTGAAAAGGAAAAGAATAGCATTATTTTGGGACAGATTCAGAAGTAAGGTATTATACTTCCTACTGGATTCTGGACAGTAAAATAAAGTCAAATCTTGATAAAACAATGCACCTTGTTTAAATTCACAATAAAATCAAGCTGAAAATTGAAAATCCTTTGAAGTGAAATAGAGCTCATCAACTTGGCTTTGAGCAAAAGTATTCAAAACATTTTCAGATAAGATAGTGTTGTAAGAAATATGTGAGAAGAGATAAGCAATGATGATTTTGGAGTCAGCAATATCTGGTGTTCCATACATAGATTATTGCTTATGGCCCATCCTGCATGGAAAAAAACAAACAAAAACAATAAATCCTAGGCCTACTTTGCAACCCTGGCCCTAAAGATATTACACTTTAAAAATAAAACAATTAAAAAACTCATTTCCCAAGAAGTTGTCATGAGTCCCTATTTGTGTTCTTAAATAAGATTAAATTTATTCATTTGGCAAGTCGAAGTTTTCTTTACAGCTTAAATCTGTTTCAGATTTAAGATTTGTTTATGTGTTTTACAGTTGAATCCTTTTCCGCAAACTCAGCAAAACAAAATTAATACCAGCACCAGCACCACCACCAAACAACCCACAGGATAGGAAACCCAGTTCTCTGTCTCTGTTAGTTGAAACCTTTCTTTTTGGTACCTTTTTTTGTAAATGGCAATTACAGGACTGACTCCAGAGCCAAGGCCAGATGGTGTTTATCTAGTCAACAGATAATTACTGAGCCTCCTCCTCATTCCAGTTGCTGTGATTAACACTGGAGACACAAGAGACACAAGAGTACACAATCAGATAAAGTAAAATCTCTGCTCTCATGAGACAGAGTTTGACACAGAAAAGACATTAATCAAATAATCACTCAGATAGATAATTATAGACTGAAGGATTGAACAAGGGCAAAGTAGTGAAATCAGGAAGAATATTACGAAGGGTCCACACCTTGTCTGGCAGTCAGGAAGGCTTCCTGGGGGAATGGCTGAAGGGAGATGAACGATGAGGAAGAGAGATGGAGAGGAAGAAGAGCACTCCAGATAGAGAGGATGGCATGTGCAAAGGCCCTGAGGTGGGAGGGAGGGAGGCACATGGAGGGGTCTGAAAGAGGGTAGGTATCAAGCGAGAGGCAGAGGGTCCTGAGATGGGTCTGGAAAGTCAAGTAAGGACCACATCCTTAATTTTTTAAGAGCAATGGATAACAAAGGACTTTTAAGCAGTGGAGAGGTATGATTAGACTTTCATTCCACATGGAGAACAGATCAGAGGTACTGTAGTCCACCCTACAGAAAGGATGGTTGTTTTCACTTAGTAATGGTGGCAGAAGAGAGAAGTGGAAGGTAAGGAGATTATCACTTTAAGGCTACAGGGTGGTCTAATAGGGAATTCAGGGTCTAATATTGACTGCTTCATACAAGCTGTGTGACCCAAGCCAGCTAACTTCACATCTCTGATCTATACTTTCATTGTCTGTCATATGGAGAGGTTCGTATACATGGTGATGAAAAGTCCATGGCATATTCTTGTGCAAAGGTAACATGTTGATGGCTTTATAACATAGAGTGTTTGAAAGGATGGATTGAACCCAGAGCCAGAATGTGAAGGGCTTCGAATGCCATGCTAAGAAGGTTGGTCTTTATGCAGCAGAAAGTGGGGACCCCTGGGAAGATTTAAGCAGAGAAGTTGTGTGTTGGAGAAATGGCTCTGCCTACAGTGCATGATGGGATGACAGGGACAAGATCCAGAGGCAGGGGGACATCTTAGGAAGCAACAGCTAAACCCTGGTGGGAGATGAGAACTCGTGTCACAGATGGAGAGGAAGAGCCAGATTCTTAAACGTTGATGAGGTTCCCCGCTCCTCTGCAGCCCCCCACCATTGGCACCCGAGATGCCTGCCAGAGAAGACAGGGAAGTTTGAATCTGGCTGCACCATTTCTATCTGGGCAGGTCACTTAACCCTCTCACAGTCTCAATTTTCTCGCCTGCTAAGAAGGAATTATTATCTACTTGGCAAGAATTGTGAAGATTGGAGAAAAGGTGTGTAAAGTGTCTAGCATGTGCCTGGCATGAGGCCAGTCCTCAAAGGATAGTAGTGAGTAGCACGAGCATCATTTCTGTCATTTCTGATAGAATCAACAGGATGCGGAGTCTAAGTAGGTATAGGAAGTGAGGAAAGTGCATCAGACCTATGTTTTAGAAATGTCCTGGCACATGCACCAAGAAAGTTTTCAACCAGTAATATTTCCAAGGGTAATCTGATACTGTAACAGATTACAATGAACTCTGTGGATTAAGACAATACAAATTTACCATACAGTTCTGTAGATCAGAAGTGGATTAAGACAATACAAATTTACCATACAGTTCTGTAGATCAGAAGATCTCGCTGAGCTAGAAATCAAGGTGTCTACAGAACTGCCATGCTTCCTGCAGCCTCCAGGGGAGAATCTGTTTCCTTGCCTTTTCCAGCTTCTAGAGGCTGCCTGCACTCCTTGGCTCTGTTCTCCACCTTCACCTCTACCATTAACTATCTCTGTGCCTGTCTTCTGCAGTCTCTCTCTGACTATAGCAGGAAAAACTCTTGCTTTTAAGGACCCACGTGATCACACTGGATTTATCCAGATAATCTAGGATAATCTCCCTTTCTCAAGGTCCTTAACTTAATCACATCCACAAAGACCCTTTTGCTTTTTTTAAAGTAACATATTCCCAGGTTCTGGGGATTAGAACGTGGGCTTTTTGTCGAGGAGGCATGATTCTGTCTACCACACTGAGTATTATCACCCGGGCTTTGCAATTCAGGCCAATTTGGAAGTCATTTCAGTAGAGCTTTGAAAGTTGGTGGGATGATTATGGTATGTGACCGAAGGAAGCTCCATAGACGCTTTTCTCTCTGGAACAAGCTGTTTCCATCCTTCGTTCAGACTCTCAAGCGACAATGTCTCAGGAAAAAAAGAAGGATCCATTCCATGCCTCTGACTCAATAAAACCCTCACAAGCACAGGGGATGGACGAGGTGTGTTCGGAGCTGGACGAGGTGCATTTGGAGCTGGAGGTACAAGGGCACTGCCATTTCCTCCCACGTCTCTGCCTCAGGAGCCTCCAGATAATCCTCTTAAATTCAGCTTTCCTTAACACGGCAGTAATTTTTCCAAATCAATAGAGAACAGGTGTCTCTGCTCTCCGTAGTTTATAAAGGGCAATTTGAGAAAACAGCAACTCTGTTTTTCTCTGAATCATTGTACTAGGGGAAAGACTTAACATAATGGTAGTAAAACTTGGCCAGAGACACTTACTGGCTGTGTAACCTTGATGAAGTTACTCAACAACTCTGAATCTCGTCTTTCTGATAAGTACAATGTAGATGACATCCATCTTATAGGATTGTCTGTGTGTGGGCATGTGTGGTGGTGGCCGGTGGTCCTTTCTGTAGATAGAGATAGAAGAATATTCATAAAGTGCCTACTTTACTGTTTGATTTTTAAAAATCATTCCTGCATTTCTGACTGGGGGCAGCCCCACCCACCTTAAACCAGTCATCAGCCCCTTAGAAAGGAGAGAGAGGAGGGGCCTGAGAGAGGGGCCTGGGTTTGGATCTTATCATATATCATAACATCTAAATTAATGGTCATTTGCTATTTAAGAAATAACCGATGTCTTCTGAGTGCTGTGATAGATTATGAAGTGATACATACATTTTCTCACTAATTCTCCCAACCGTCCCATTTTGTAGACAAGGAAACAGCTCCAGGGATTTCCAAGACCCCTCACTCATTCGTAACAGATCTCAGATCCAAACCCAGGCCCCTCTCTCAGGCCCCTCCTCTCTCTCCTTTCTAAGGGGCTGATGACTGGTTTAAGGTGGGTGGGGCTGCCCCCAGTCAGAAATGCAGGAATGATTTTTAAAAGCTCATCCATCCCTTAGGGGTTCAGTCACAACCCCTAGAACATTTCAACTGTGTTTTACACAACCCCGTGGATGCACGTTTGAGTCCCTCTCTCTCTCTCTTTTTTTTTCTTTTTAATATGAACCACTGCATTTGATGGTACAAAAATGTAATAGGCATCTCTCATTCATGCTGCCTGGTTCTTTTTGATTCTTTTCTCCTTTTGTCACTTCTTGGAATGAGAATCTCCCCCATCCCAATGCAGAAAACAGCCTCCGAGCTCTTTATAAATCAGACAAAGACCTTAGATTTGGAAATTAGCTATATGAAGGAGCAGGCAGGATAGAAGGCAGTTGATCATCTAGAACCCGCTGGCTGCATTCCAGATACCCATTCTCACCTTCCTTGTTGGGCAGGGAAGCCCAGCCAAACCAGGGGCAGCCACGTGCTGAGTGCCGAGAGCACGTCTTTCATTCTCTTCCTCTTGGGAGTAGCTGGGGCTCTGTGAGCATAGCTCCGCGGTAGGGCTTGGCGGACATCTCCCTAAAGGGAGTTCACTCAGCTGACAGAGCCTTTGTGCCTCTTCCTCTTCCTCTTTCGTCCCACCTGAATTGTGGATGTGATGGCTGGGGCTCCATCAGTTACCTTGAATCATGAGGCAATCTTGACTATGGAAGACACCACAAAGAATAGTGGAGTAGAAAGATGGGATGTTAGGCTGCTTTTGGCATATGGACCCTCCATATCAACACTAATTTCACAATTGCTGGGGCAGGAAAACCAAAGCAGTGAAACTCCAACACTCACTATTAAATGCTTCCACTTGGAGGTAACACAAGACTCTTTCGCTCACATTTTATTGGCCAAAACAAGTCATGTGGACATGCCCAACTTCAAGGGAGCAGGAACTACCATCCCCCATGTGCTCAGAAGTAGAGAACCAGATGCTGGTGAATAACAGTAATGCTTTCCACATTGCGGGTATGACGAGTCCCCGTTTACAGATCAAAAAAATAGGTGCCATAGCTAATTACTAGGAAGTTCTGTTTGGTTTTAAAACCATCTTCTTTCCTTATTCCCAACATAATAGCTACTACATTATTATGTATTAGATGTAGACTATTTTCTCCCTAAAGACCTATACAATTTTCCGCCTGTACCTGTATTTGTGATGTTTATGATGATTTAATGAAAGGGCTTGCTAACTGTAAGCCAACTGATTTTTAATAAAACAACAAAATTCAGAGTGTGGTGAATCATTTTTATGGCTTTCCTGAGTTCCTTCCCCAGATCCACTTACGGCTTTAAGAGTCCATTTGGGGCTCTCAGGAAATACTCAAGTGGCCCTTTTCTTCCTGTAGCATTCAAGAAGCAAAGCTGGAGTCATGGCAGTTAGGATCCGGGCATGCAGAGGCACCAGCCGTGGCCACTACGTGTAAGTAAATTTGCACCGATGTCCATTTTTTAAAATAAGCATTAGAAGTGCATGACTCTCTGCTCATGTTGGTCCTCCCCAACAGCAGGGGGCTCCCTCTCCTATGCCAAGCCCCAGTGTGCTTTGTTCACACCTTGCCTATGATCCGGAAGTGTTTTATTTGGTGCTAGAATCAATATGTACTTGTCATTGTGCCTTATTTGTTCATCCTTGCATACTGAGCCCTCAAGTCCTAGTGACCGATGGTAGAAACGGGATTGCAGTAACAGTAATAACCCCCAAACTGGAACTCTCTTGACCCAATTCGATCTATAGGAGTTCAGCTACCTAAAAAGTCTTATTCCCTCCCACATAAAACCTTAAGCCAGGCCCAGGACAGTTTACCCACCATCATTTTACCTCCAGCTACAAAGGCAGGAACAGATATGTGGACAGAGGCGAGACTGGGGTGGCCGTGTGACAGTGTTGGTCAATGACAGGTATTAAGTCTGCTGGCTGAGGCTTTTGAAACACTCTGGTTTTCCTGACAAAAGGAGCGTCACAGCTTTTTCCCTTTATTCTATCCCCTGATTTCTTCTTGGAATGTAGATGTGATGCTTGGAGGTACAGCAGCCATCCCTGCACATGAGGCCTGAAGCCAAGGCCAATTATAAGGTGTCAAGAAGTGTGAAGGGTCTACGGCCATGCCACCCTGAACAAGCCCGATTCCGTCTGATTTCGGAAGCTAAACAGGGTCGGGCCTGATTAATACTTGGAAGGGAGACCACCTAGGAAGACCAAGTGCTGTAGGCATAACAAATAAAAAAAAAGGGATTGTAAACTGACAAGATCCTTGCAATCTGTGAGGTCGACCAAGGGTTGCCTCGCCTAAAAAAAAAGAAATGTGAGAAGGAACCTTAGCTCTGCACTGGTCCACTTTAGACTTCCCATTACATGGGGGAAAGAAAAAAAAACAACCCTAACCTGTTAGTCAGGTTTTCTGCAGCTTGCAGTCAGCAGCAATCCTGACTGGTGCAGAATGGCAAGGCACGCGTCTCCAAAGTTACGGATGATATTAAAATTGCTTTCAAAGAAAAATACACCCCTTTGAGTCTAAATGTAGAGGGAAGGCAGGGCAAGAGGCAAGGACCGACCAGGTTTGGGAGCAGAGGCAGAAGTCCGTGAAACTGTAGACTGCTGTAACCCATTTTAAGAACATCCCTCTCCCCATCCTGCCACATCAGCATCACTCACACATAAGCAGAGGGCAGGGGCAGGTGCGAGAGCGAAGCTAAAACCTCCCTGCAGCTCTTCAATAATTCAGTGACTTGGTCATTTGGCGAGTTGGCTTTCAGTAAATTAGCTTTCAGAGAATTGATTTTCACAAAGCCTGTGTTTTCAGCTGGAACCATTGCCATTGCTCAGGGCTGCAATACTCCTCCAACAGCTGTGCACTCACCTGTGCCAGAGCTGGGCTGCGGCCCGGCGGAGGGGTCGTGGAGAGGGGACAGTGCCCCCCTCCTCTCGTATGCTCCAGGAGGGACCCTGGCAGGGATCCTCCCGTTCAGAGCCCTGCAGGAGTCTTGGCTGAGCAGCTCATTGGCATTTGCTCTCTCTCTGGAGGATTCAGGCATCAGCCCCTTGAGTCGGGGAGATCTGGGCTTTACTTACACCCAGGCTCCCCTCTGAGAACTGCGGTTTCATTCTGGCCAGGCTCTTGGTGCCCGTCCCTGGCAAACCTAGTGCTCCTTCCCTCCTCAGCTTCTCCCTGCGGACCTGGGAATGGTTGCTTTGGGAACTAAGTGGATTTCTTGCTCTCTGTTCTGCGGACAGGAAGGCCGATAAGGCTGCCAGAGACGGCTTCTGCCGGATTCTCTGGTGCCAGGAGCTGTCGGACTTGGTGGTCCAGGACGAAAACCAGGAGGTGTGGGGTGGGAAAAAAGACTCATAGAAATCTGAGTAGAGACTAAAACCAAAAGTCAAGAAGACTATGCAACTGGACCCTGAATCTGCAGGGTTCCCAGACAGGAAGGAGACAAGAGGGTAGAATGTGGAGAGACCAGAACCAGTAGGAAGGGTCAGAGCAGAGGGTGGTAGTCAGAAGCCAAAGTCCTACTAGAGAGAGGCGTGCCGAGGCTCTGAGAGGAGGGCGGGAGCCCTGGGTACAGGGGGAAGGGGCTACCAAGACCCTACCCGCAGGGCTGGTTCAAGCCATCTTTGCCTTATGTACCACACCCCTGAGGAAAGGGATCTCAGGATGGGTCAGGTCTGGGTGTTTTTTTATTTGTTTGTTTGTTTGTTTAATATATAGACTTTATTTTTAAGAGCAGATTTAGGTTACAGTAAAATCGAGTGGAAAATACATAGAGTTCTCACACACCCCCTGATGCCACACACGCACAGCCTGCCTGCCTGTCAACATTTCACACCACATTTGTTACAACTGATGAACCTACATGGATGAATCATTATCACGCAAAGTCTATAGTTTACATTAGGGTTTATTCTTGGTATTGTACATTATATAGGTTTGGATGCATATATAATGACATGCATCCACCGTTATAGTATCACATGGAGTAGTTTCACTGCCCTGAAAATCCTAGTGGAGACAGAAGAAAAGGGTTTCTTCCAACAGCGTCCACTGGCACCCCTGTGGCTGATGAGAACTGGGGTAGTTCGTGAATCGGGTATGAATGTGGGGATCACATTCGGGATGTAAATATAATGATAACACCCTAACTACTGGTGATTCTTATGTTCTTTATGCTCTGCTTTTCTTTCTTGTTTATTTTTTTTCCTAACATCTGTAGCATGGTAATAAGGAAAAAGAACTAAATTATAATGAAACAATAGGAATAAAACTCGAAGATCAGTAATTTGAATAATCAAACCCATTTTTTAAAATGTGACCCTTAGATCATTTTCTCCTGTACCCCAGTTGGCGTGTATTCTGAGAGGCAAAGTTATATTTACCAACTGATGCAGAATGAATGATGAGCAAGGACCATGAGAAATGGGTCCCACATTTACCCTGATGACCCTCAGATTATCCAGTGGTAGCACTGCAGTTTTTAAGAAGTTTCTGTTCTACTATCTTCCCCTTCTCAATCATAATTAACTGTAAGTTCTTATCTGGATTCTCTCAAAACATAGACAGTATTATCTTATTCTTTCCCATATACCTTCTCTGAATTGAAATCGTGATTTCATGTTACGCCCTGCATTTAAGCAGCATTTCTCACCTTTTAAGCAAGCGAGGCTGATGACACGATTTGCTCTATTAACCGCTTACTCAGGTTAGAATCCTAGGAGATGGAGTTTTGGTCTCAGATCAGCTACTTCCTGAATGCACGGCCTTAAATGTCCCTAAGACTCTTCATCCAAAGAGTGGAGCTGGGCAGCACTTTCCCCCCAAGTGTCAGAGTGTCCCTGGGGATGGGGGTGGAGATCAAAACCAGTGCGGGTGGAAGTGCTGCGTACACTGTAGGGTACTGTCCAGTGATTTACAAAGGGATTGACCTTTTCGCCTTAGGTGCCAGGAAGCATAGAAACCAATTCAACTAGTAAATAAAGAAATTCATTCATTCATTCATTCATCTATCCATTCATTTATCTGAAAGGCATTTCCGGATCACCTTCATCACCTCTGTGTTTGGAGCTGGAGACCCAAAGATGAAAAGGAAAATCTAGCCTGGGACTGAGTCTGAAAGGTATAGGACACAGTGATGCTGTAGGTGTCCAGATGACCTTCCACCCACTCTTCACAGTACTGGGCTCTGAGACCACAATGACACAAGTCTGATCACTGCTAGGATGGAAAAGCAAAGCTTCCGCCCACTTCTCCTCTGGTAACTGATAGAAATTCACATGCTCTTTCCTTTTTACAGGAAAGGAAAAATAAACACTTTAAAAATGACAAAAGTCCTTCATTCAGGAACCTGGACTCGGACCTCATGAGACAGTAAACACTTGAACTAGCAGGGAGTAAAGATCTTCTCTAAAGAACATCCACTGGAGAGGCTGAAAATAAACTTTTTGAAAAGCTGAGCGGGTGGGTCTCATCCCCTTCACATCAGTTTATCGCAAACTCCTTTCCAAGCTCTGTCTAGAAGCACAGGAATAATCAAACACACATAGACAGATACACACACAGACAGAGGACCTTCCATCCCTAGAGGACTGAGTGAAGACAAAGAACAGAATGACTCACTTTCCCACAGACCAGATCTGCTCCACAAGTAGGCAGTGCCCCATGTGACGTGGCAGCTGCTGGAGAGACACCTGGCTCCCCCCAAACCACATGTTAGCTCAGCCGCTCCTGTTCCACTCCAACCTGCCCTATGGGTATCTGTAATTTCGTTCTTTTAGGTTAAGATATGGTCTCTGTTACAGGGTTGGTCAAAGTGGGCAAAATGGGGCAAGTCAAGTTCCAGGTGTTTGCAGAAAGAAGGAGTTACCAGTGAGTTGTCCAGGACGGAGAGACCCTCTCCAACATGTCTAGCAAGAAAAGGCTCTACGCAGTGGTTCTCAGACTTCAGTGTGCCCTAGAATCATTTGGAAGCCTTGTTAAAACGGATTGTTCCCTCCGCCCCCATACACGGTTAGGTAAATAATTTCAGATGGAAAGGTACATGGTCACAGTACTCTGAGTCTGATTTTCCATTGTCTCCTGTCATCTGTTGTGGCTACTGAGAAGTCAGTGTCACTGTGATTCCTGCCCCTTGGGAGGTAAGCTGCCTTCATTCTGCGATAGCTATTAATTTTGTCTCTTTATTTACTTATTCTGAGGCACTGCTACACTGTGTCCAGTTTTGGTTTTGTTTTCTTTGTTTGGAGTTTTGTTTGTTTTTGATGCTGGTTGGTCGAATTTTTTTTTTTCCCCCCCATTTTGAGAGCTCAAGTCTTTCTTCGGTTCTCAGGCGAGGAATCTTCAAATGTCACCTCTCCAGACATATTTTATCCTTCTTAATTCCTATTAGAGGTGCGTTGTATCTTCTTATTCAATTCTTTCTATTTCTTATGCTTTCATCTTTTCTATCTCTTTATCTCTCCATATTTAATCCTACAGTTCACCGATTAACTATTCAGCAATCTCTAGGACAAATCAACTGCCTATTTTTGCTTCATAATCACTGTTTTTATTCAACAAGCAATTATTTTATTCATTCTATTATTTCTTAGAGATTATTAGTGGCTCCCCCCACATACACACTACCAATAGTTTTTTTTTTTTTCTAACTTGCCCCTGTTTCTGGCCTATACAAATTCCCTTATCTTATGTTAGTATGCTTTTACATGCTTTTACTTTTTTATTTTTATTATTTCTGTGTGCTTTTGAAATGAGGGCACTTCTCTCATGCTCGACTCGTCATCTGGAGTGAGAAGTCGCAGCATCCGCTCTTAATCCTTTTCAGTTCCCAGCAGCCTTCAGGAAGCCAGTCTCGGAATATCTCTCAAAGCCCAGAGATCAATTTGCAAAATGCACGTGGCTTTCCTTTAGAGAAATCCCACAGTTATTGTTTTTGCTATCTCTCTGTATTCAGGAAGCATAGTGTGCACATGGTTTGTCTAGCTACTTCTTCATTCCCTTGATTCAATTTAATATATAAAGAAGACAAGGAGAGGAAATAAAGCCATTTGTTCAGGTTCCCATCTGAAGTGAATAACTATATATGTCCCACTTCTTAACCCTACTGTAGCATATTTATCCCAAGAAAATCAAATCTATAGATTACCAAATGGTCATGAGAGCAGGATGGTTCATGCCTAACATAGGGCTGTGCACGATCTGTTTATTGACTGAATGAACAGTCTTGAAAAGGAAGCAGGACATGTTCCATTAAGGCCATTTCTCAGTTGAGGAGACTGAGGGTTAAAGTCACAGCCAGGTAGGGCTAGAACCCAGAATTTCTGACACTGACCCAATACTACACAGCCTAGGAGAAACAACACAACTTTCGTTGATGATTTACTAATTAGACATTTCTCAGAAATGTGTTTATTCTCTATGTGCTCATATGAACACATAAAAGATAGTTAATAAGATATTTGTTTGATTAATATGATTAAATGAATTACTATGACTAAATAATTATCCATTTCTTTCTTAATCTTTCTGTACTCAGGGAACATCCTAGAATCAAATAACAGCATTAAGAACCCTCTCCCTAGAAAAATGCACATCTGCACACAAACATAAAATTTTGCATCAATTTCAAAGGGTTCCCAGAGCTCCCAAACCTAAGTTATGCATTAAAAATCTCTTTCAAAATCTTGGTATTTTGGGGCTTAGAAGACGATGCATTTCAATTTCCTCATTTCACAAATAGAAAACCGAAAACTAGAGATAGGAAGTTACTGGTAGATGGATCCCCGAGCAGATGCAAGGAAGGCATGGGGCGTCTACTGTTCGCAAGTCCCCTCAGAGTGAGCTGGGGAAGGAGGTCCTCCACCTCCCTAGGACGTCAATCATGCTCGGCACTGTCCTCCTCGCCACTCTCACCTTCCTGAGCTTCCTGTCGGTAGAAGGGACCTCCCCAAAGCATCGCAGCTAGTTAGGAGAAGGCCTGCTTCTGGAACCTAGGTCTTCTAACTCTCAGCCCGCTGCTTTTTCTGTAACAAATTTCGTCCCCCAGCGTCTTCAAACCTCATTCTCCAGGCTTCCGGCGAACTCCTCTCCTTCCGTTCTTTATCTGGGGGGTTTCTATTTGCATTGGCCGCTTTTTATATTGCATTCACATTTTTTAAATAGAAGGGAATCAAAATTTCTTCTCTCCTTTCATTCTTTTTTGGAGGGGGTTCTATCTGCATTGGCTGCTTTTTATACTATATTCATTCTTTTTTAAATAAAAGGGAATCAAAATTTCAGTCCATAAAGTGATAGTTAGATCAAGATGATTGAAACCAAAATCACTTGTATTTTTCCACTCTAACCAAAATCTTTAAAAGTAAGTAAATCATGACATGTCATTCTTTCCAACACTGAGAAAGCAATGACACAATTATAACACACTGATAGGACAAGATAACCATATGACACTTGAAGTCATGTCCTAAAAGTGTCACTAGAGGCTTGGGTAAATCTTTATTATGCTAAAATAAATTAAGATTAGAATAAATGATATTTGTGCAGAGATATGGGCTCAGAGCAAAATTATGTTTTGTAGTTGATTACACACTGTGATTAAACCAAATGCATTGACCCTTCCTGATAATAAAAATTGTTAACTGCCTCACAAACTTAATTACATAATGATGGATAAAGCAGATTCACTCGATAGAAGCTGAAAAACATATCAGACAAACAACAACGATAAAACCCTTTCAGGGTTAACTCCTGCAAGGCCTCCCAAAATATATGAAGGACAAGATATTTCTGAGTGTTTAGCCAGTGGTGGAACCCAGGTCCCAGGGAAGGGCAATGAATTTCCCAAATTATACAGCAGTTAAGTTATATAACCCAGATTCCCATATGAGGCCACCACATCCCTGAATTGGTTTTTCTATAAAGAATAATGGTGAGTTTTGCTTCAACGATGACTGACTAGGCTTTGTTAGACCACCTCACTGAAGACCATAGGAAGACCTAGACAGAATATAAAGAATGCCTATTGGAAGGCATCAGGAAGCTATCAAGGCAGACAGTTTACTGGAAATAGAGCTTCTTTATGGCTCAGACCGTTGATTCCAAAAACAAAAATTGAGCCTAGGAGGCTGAGTAGAGCTTATGGGATTTCCATAGGACAGTCCTCTGAGGAGAAGGGGCTTTGAAAACTATGTGAGGCATTTAGTTGGACAATAAGAAGGACTGCCACCTGGGAGGGACAGTGGGTAGAAAACAGAACATCCCCTCAAGGGCTGAGGCGTCTAATAATTTCAATCTCTGATTCGATAAGGTGACCCGCCCTTAGCATAGTTTAGGTAAATTCCAAAAGAGGATCAGAAAACAAAAGTGACATATAGAAAACAAAGCAAAAGGTCAGCCTTAAACCCAGCCATATAAATAATGATATTAAATAAAAATGGGCTGAACACTCCAATTAAAAGGCGGAGATTGTCAAACTGGATTTTAAAAAAGCAAGATCCAACTATATGCTGTCTATAAAAGATGTATTTTAAATACAAAAGCACAGATAAGTTTAAAGCAAAAGGACAGAAAAAGGTACATCATTAAAAAAGACGAAGCATAAGAGAGCTGTTGTATTAATCTTAATATCAAAGTCAATGTCAAGATAGAGTATTGCCGAAGAGACACTTCTAATTAATGAAACTATCAGTTCTAAGATGTAACAACTCTACAAGAGTACGTGCTTAATCACAAAAGTTTAAAACACTTAAAGCAAAAACGGATCAAAACTAACAGAGAGAGAGAGAAATCCATAACTGTATCATAGTGGGAGAAATGGGGAGATGTTTAAGGGTACAAATTTGCAACTGGTAGATAAATAAGTCCTTGAGATCTCATCCACAGCATAGCGACTACATTCAACCTACCGTATCATAAACTTCAAAGTTGCTGAGAGACTAGATCTTAATTGTTCTCGCAACAACAAAAAAGAATAATTATGTAACGCGATAGAGGTGTTAGCTAATGTTAAGGTCGTGATCATGTTGCAGTGTGTAAATGGTCAAATCAACATGTTATATACCTTAAACTTACACAATGTTACATGACAATTAGAGCTCAATTAAAAAAGGGAGTTTAAAATAAATTATTCAATCTCTGCCCTTAAAAAGTTAGGGAAAAAAAGCAATTAAACCCAAAATACAAGGAAAAAAAATAACAAAGAAAAGATCAGAGATCAATAAAATAGTTAAGAATAATAGTAAATAAACAATAGAAAAGTTAACAAAGCCAAAAATAAAGAGAAAACAAAATGGCTAATATTTGGAAAAAAAGAGGGGATAGAACTAGATATCCTACAGACGTTAGGAGGATAAGGCAATATGATAAACAGTTTATGCCAATAACTTTGTTCAGCAACTGAACAAATTCTTTGGACAAAATAAAGAAATTAAATTCATAATAGTAATAAAAAAAAAAAATGTCACCACAAAGCCAGATAGTGTCACTGGTAAATTCCGTCACATGTTTAAGGAAGGAACAGCAGCAGCCTGTGTCAGATGGCTGAAGGGACTCAGCAGCAGGTCACTGGCCTTCATTGCCACCATGCACGTGAATCCCTGTCTCTGCCCCTTTATTCCAAGGTCCAAATTCCAGGGAAGAAATTTTATTAGCACAGCATGTTGTGCTAATAAACACAACAAATTTGATTTTTTTAAAAAAATCAAATCGTCCATAGCCAGTAGAGATGAGGAGGACGGGCAGTTCCATAGTACTGACCAGGGCACAGGGGCTAAGCCTGAGGACTGAGCATGCTCCCAGAGAAAAGGGGAGTCGCCCCAGTAGTCATCCCAGAGCACCTATGGCACCTACTGGAGCCCAGCCTGAGAAACATTCACCCCCGCCATTGGCCATTCATAGTCTGAGAAAGAAAAAACACAGTCCAATTCCCTACATACACACAGTTTTGCCATCTGGCTCACCCAGAAAACCAGTCCCAACACCATGAGGTTTAAGGTACAACAAAGGAGAATATGTTGACCTAATAACACACTGAGAAGGTCGACCAGCAAACCAGCCTGGGGAACACAACCTGAGCGAGACGAGAGAGCCTGTCCTTGGAGCCACCACCACGTTTTAACCAGTCCTCAAGCTTGTGCAGTCCTAAAACAAACAATCTCCCCGCCGACAAAAAAACAAAACCAATAACAATAACCCTTGGAGATCACTACAGCGGGTTATGTATCATAATCCCCATTTTCCAGATGGGAAAGGTCACAGTTAGAAAAAGGCAAAGGGACCTGACCCACCAGACTGTAGCTCCAGGGTATCTCACATTGCTTGCTTCCTGTCTGTGTAGTTTGATTGCCTTTAAAGACCATTTGAATTTTATTTGGTCTAATCCAGGTGCCAACTACATCAGGAAGCAGCGGGGTGCAGCCATCGAAGAAGGTTCTATTGCTTTTCTTGGGCCATTATACTCCCATCTCCCCTGATCTTTCCTGCTTTGCCTGCCTCCCCAGTTTGTTGTGTCTACCAATGTGGAAATGAGA
The DNA here is from genome assembly GCF_902729225.1 of Pteropus medius. Lineage (NCBI taxonomy): Eukaryota > Metazoa > Chordata > Mammalia > Chiroptera > Pteropodidae > Pteropus > Pteropus medius. The sequence goes on along the minus strand of NW_024354502.1, from coordinate 3,618,135 downwards.
GCGAAGATCGCGGAGCAGAACAGCTATTCAGTTTGCAAGAGGGCAAAAAAAAAAAAAAAAGAAAAAAGAAAAAATTGCATCTTCAAACAGGCTCGATTTTTAAAGGCTGAGTGATTATTTCCTCTCAGAATAAAATTATGTAAATCCATTTTCTGCAAGGAGGAGGAAGGATGGCCTTTGGAGAAAGAAGCTAAACTAGTTTTAGCTGCATTTGCTTTTTTAGTACATTAACTACTTCAGTTCAGAGTGTGGAGTGGGAGGAGAGAGGCTGACCCAATTTTGCATCCTCCGAGGGGCAGGGCAGGGCGGGGCTTGAGAATGCTTATGTTGGGCCTGATGGGTATGCCATGGCCACACAGCTTTCGGGCAGATGCCATCCCCAACTTCCATGCCCAACCGTCCTCTCTCCTTTTCATCCTCTCCATCCCTGGACCAGCCAATCTCTGTGTGAATGCCAGGAGGACTCACTAGGGGCAGCACGACTCGGTGGACAGAGTGAGGGCAGATCCTTTGCCTTGGGCAAGTCACAGCCTCTTTGCTTCTCCTTCTTTTCTGTGAAAAGGGAACAATTCCTGGTTGCTGTAAGGATTCCAAGTCCTCATGCATGTAAAGCACCCTGGCACAAGTGGACTGTTAAGAAGGATAATGTGAGATAGTTGAAAATATATATTGGTCTCTGCCCCTCATTTTTGGCACAGAGCTCCTGAAACCTTTGTGATTTCCTGGGTGGTAGAAGTGTCTTTTGTTCTGATGGGGTCAATCTGGGTGGGCTCCTGGATGGCTCTTGGTCACCAGAAAGACCAAGTCATGATCGGAGGCTTGGAATTTTCAGCCCCAGCCCCCCATTCTCTTGAGAAAGGAGAGGGGCTGAAAATGGAGTTAATGCTTGATCATGACTATGGGAGGAAAGCTCCACAAAATCCCCAAAGTGTGGGGTTCAGGGAGCTTCCAGGTTGGTGAACACATCTGTGTACCAGGAGGGAGATGCACCTCCACTTTGTGGGGACAGAAGCTCCTGCACTAGGGACCCACCCAGGCCTCGCCCTATGTATCTCTTTGCCTGGCTGTTGATCTGTATCCTTGATCACATCCTTTAGTAAACGGGTACACGTAAATGTTTCCCTGAGATCTGTGAGTCACTGTAGCAAATTCATGGAACCCAAGAAGGGGGTTGTGGGAACCTGTGACTTGTAGCCAAGTCAAACAGAGTTATGGGTCACCTGGGGACCTACTTCTTGTCATTGGCATCTGAAGTAGGGTGTGAGCAGTCTCGTGGGACTGAGCCCTTTACCTATGGGATCTGATGCTGTCTCCAGGTAGACAGTGTCCAAATTGAATTAAATTGTAGGACAGCCAGCCGGTATCGTGGAGAATTGCTTGGTGAGTGTGTGAGTGTGTGTGGAGAATCCCCCATGTGTTTGGTGACCAAAAGTGTCAGAAGCGAAGTGTTCTGTGTGAGTAGTGGAGACTCACAGGTGAAAAAAACTAGGTCTTTTCCCGCACAGGTAGTCACTGTTAGTGTGGCCGAGCCTTACCTGTCATTATTTCTATTACCCATCTGCCACTCAGAGATTATCATTAGTGGGAAGTTGCGTGAAGTAGGTCACAGGTACCACCCAATATTCTGGAAGTTCATGGGTTCCTGAAAAGCTTTCTTACTTCCAAGTGTGTAAATCAAATGAAGTGCAAAATGGACTGGGTACCCTTGCTTTCTGTAAGTAGATAAATAAAGGAAGCCTACAGTGACTAACTTTATAAAGCAAAGACTCAGCTCTTCAATTCTCTAGTTTATAAATTCAGGTTTTCATGAAGGATAATGGACCCTCGAGATGGCAAGAGACCCAGAGCTCTACGCTTTCCCAGGAGGCTGTAGATACAAAGGGAAAAAAAATGCATCCATTTGTGGTTCCATGAAGATTGAAATGAAACAAATAAAATATCCCTAGCTTTTTAATAAATCACGTTTATCTTTTTAATAGTGAACTTTGTCAGAGTGGTTCTAAAGTACAGACAATATCTAAAATCAGTTTTCAGGAAAAATTGACTTCTCTTTAAAAATTGATTTCTTCCTTATGTGTAACCTTTTACATAACTTTTCTTCTCTTTGGCATAATAACCAAAAGTAGCCTGGCACCATGCAGACCTGAATCAGAACCTGACTGCCGGCTCCCCTGTTTAACCAATCTGGCCTTTATTTTCCCATCTATAAAATGAGGGACATAATCCCGCATGTTGGTGGTGCTGCTGGTATATAACCGGCGTGCTAAACAAGCAACGTACTTTAGTTGTTACCCTACATCCCTTTGAATATTATTCCCGGCGGTCCGCCCCGCCACACACACCGTGCCTGAGAGTGACGAGCCTCACGGGCCGCACCGATCCCGCTCACACTTAGACAGCTGACATTCTGCGGGATACAAATACAGCCTCGGTTATTCAGCAATTCCAGAATGCAGTCCTTTTTAAGGATCTCAAACTCTGAATGTGACTTAGCTTCCAACCTTCCCCCGTCCAGGCTCAGCCCTGCTGCCATCGACGGTGGGGACGGTGAGGCTGCCTTTTCGCTCTCTGCGCCCTCTCTGTTCACCTTCCCCTGCCACGGAGCTGCTGGGAGACAGGGAGGTGGGACCGAGGACAGAGAAGAGGACAATGCTCCCTCGGCAGGTGACTTTGCGCTCGGACCCTGGGGGTGGGGAAGACGTTGGGGACAGCACCCCAACGTTCTGAGAGTCCCTACAGGCCCTCCTCACTAGGCCTGAGGCTAGAAGGTGACAGCCCCCTCCCTCCATCAGTCTTTTCCCAATCTTTCATAATTTGAACCAGGTAAGGGGGTCAGGGGACACGCCACAGATTTGGGTTCGCTTCCACTGTATTTTCTGCATGTGGTGAGGTTTCTCTCACATCCCCTGTCCTCATAACCAGCATAGTGACTGACGCCTTTGCGAAAACTGGGTCTGAAGAGCCTCCTTTTGCCATCCTGTCACGTAAAGATTAGAAATGTGTGTCTCAAGCGATCGGCTGATAGAAGGTGCTCAATAAATTATCCACGTGGTATAATCCTTAGTGATTTTTTTTCTTCCATCTGGTAGATGAGAAGGACTTTATGGGAAAACCCCAGCAGGGCTTTGTTTAAATGCATCAGAATCCTTTTCTAAAAATGCTCTGTAGTGAACAAAGCCAAATTCTTGTTAATTATTCAGCATTTTAAGATACCCCGCAAGAAAAACCACATGCTCGAGAATTGAAAACTCTACTCAAAACATCCTGGGGCTGGCACATCCAGTGTTTGTTGACGATGCTCCAGAATCAGAAATAAAACAAAAGACTCCACTGTGGGTTTGAGTTTCCCTAAAAAAAAACAAAAAATCACTTTCTCAAGACTGAATTCATTTATTCTGCAGATCCATGTGAAAGTCGAAAATATAAATGTAAATAATAGTTCAGAATTCTCCCTGAAAATCGGCCTCCATTGGTTCTACCACCTCTGAGCTTGGCAGAGAAGGATTTGGGCTATTTTCCATCCGACCGCCTCAGTCAAAAAGCACCAACCTTCCAGGAAAGCTAAGACTACTAATTACCCAGGCCCCGTGTCTGCGCAAACAGCAGGGTGTGCGGTATGTTTGCCTCGCGCGCGCCTCCGTGGTGCGGGTGTTGAGGTTCCCTGCTGAGAAAGCCAAATGTTGGGTTCTTCTCCTGGATGGCGCTCACCCCACTGTGATCTGGCGGACTCCCACGGGAAACAGCACACAGCCCTGGAGGTAGCTGTGGTAGCCAGAGCAAACCGAGGTGCAGATGCTTTGTTCTCACCTAAGCAGGACCCGTTCCCATGCCCGCTGAGGACTGGGGTCATTCCCTGAAGTTATCTGGCTCCAAAATCCGCCTCCACTGTCAGTCAAACTTCAATTTCGCTCCGCCCCCAGCCCCAGCCCCAGCCCCAGCGGTGCTCACGGCTCCTAGTCACGACAGCTGGCAGCTGGCTGCTTCTCCTCCTCTGCCCAGCAGCATCCCACCCCGCACCCCATATTAGGGTCGACGTGCGGAAAAGCTCCCGAAGCCCTCACTCCCCCTTGCTGCCCAGCGTTCGATTCGTTCTCAGGATTTCCACGTCTCTGCTTGCATTACCATCTGCGTCTGTATGTTGTCAATTTTTTTTTTTCACTAGAGCCCTTAATGTATTTATCGTAGTTATTTTAAGTCACGGTTATTTTAAATTGCTGGTCTGATCATTCCAGCCTCTGAAATGTATTTTAGTCTGGTGCTGGTGCTTACGTTGTCTCTCCAGACTGGGTTTTTCTCCCTCAACTTTTGTTGAAAAGTTGGACATGATGTATTGAGTAATAGGAACTGGAGTAAGTAGACCTTTAGTAGAATATTTCATCTTAGTCCGTCTAGAAGTGGGCCTGTTTTTAACATTCGCTGTAGCCGTAGGTGCCAGGACCTTCAAGCTCCTCTCCTGTCCCCATGTTTACCTTCAGGTTTCCCTGGAGACTCCTCCTTAAGCAGAATCTGCACCTGGCAGCTCTCTGAGCCCGATGCCACATTACTGCACCAGAGCCCTGGGGGTGTGGTCGTGTGCCGTGGCAAGGACAGGGGGCACTCTCTAATCTCAGTCTATTATCCCAGTCATTTAGTGGGCCCGTGTCCCTGGACTGTGACCTTCTTAATCTCCCCATCCCCCCTGAGTGAAACAGGAAGGCTAGAGGGGGCTGGAGTCTAAGAAATGCCCTTCCCCCGGGTGGAATCGGTATCTAATAAAGTCTTTTCTCCTCCTGGGCGGGCCTTCGTCACAAAGAACGCTCATATTTCCAAATGGCTTTCTCCTCACCCTGCCAGAGCCACAAGGGCATAATTCTTGGATTTTTCACTGTGAGAAGCAGGTAAGGAAGGATACTGGAGGTAAAACCCATGAACATGGGATCCCCTCCCCACCCCCACCCCCCGGAGACCGTGGCCCCCAGGAGTTTCTCACTCTCAAACTAGTCCACATTCTGCCTTCAGAAATTCAATCAATTATCTCGGGTTGGATATACAGGGTTTTCCCTCCCCAACAAATTTCTTCTATTCAAATATCACTGAAGCACACATCCAAGGAGCTAAACATCTGCCACGTTCTTAGTTATTTCCTTTGGCTAAATTTATGGACACGGCACTGCTAACGAAAGGATACGTACATATCGAAGCTTCTAAAAAATACAGCTGATTGATCTCCAGAGGGCAGTTGCAAATTCTGCATCAGCAGCAGCCTTCCATACCTTCAATGTCACTGAGAATTATTTTTTTAATTGACAATCCAGCGAGCTAAAAATGGTACGTCTCTTTTCAAAAATTATCTTTCTTTAGTTACTGGTGAGACTCATCATTTAGAGAGCAATTATAGGTGTCTACTAGTATTAAATTTCTAGACAGGAAGAAGGCAGATGGGCAAAACTATAATTAGAAGCTGAAAAGGGTCCCCCAGGTACAGTAGAGACGTGGCAGGTGGTAGCACACCACTGTAGTACATCAGCCAGTGGGCGGGACCTGGGGTCCGGGACAGACTGAGAGAGGCAGAAGATGGGAAAGTAGGAGGCAGCTCTCATCTCATCGGACGCCAGGTTTCACCTGTCATTCAAGAGGTCATTTCATATCTCTGGCATTCTCGAGTCTGTTCCCTAAAGAAACATCTGCCATCCATCAGAAATGCATAATTGCCATCACAGTGAATGGATTGAAAGCATGATTTACTTGTTTTTCTGTAGCTACTAACCTTATATACACATGAATGGAAGAGCGCACACACGCAGAGCCCCGACCTATTTTAGTCCCGGTCTTCCGTTCCGTGCCACGATTAGTCACGATCAGACTATAATTAGCTTACGCTATAGTGGGGCCGTAATGACAGTCACGTAGGCTGACTGCAAGGTGACAGGGGTTGAACCTGGTAGGGAGACAAGGCTTTCTTCACAGCAGTTCTCGGCTCCCCCTTAGATTTCACAACTGACCGTCTTGCTGCTCAACAAATCTGCAAGGATGGTAGTGACTCGCACTGGTTTACGAAGTGTTCTTTACCCCAAGTCCTTGAGGCAGCAACTCTCCAGGCGCCCCACTCCCCAAAATCTGAACTAGTGACCACCTCGTGTCATTGCTTCATTTCGGTTTTCTGAATTGGAATACGCTGGATTATATGTTATTAAGTTGAATTGTCTAGACTCTGGAATAAAGGGGACCCCTGTGCTGGCGATGGCGAGCATCCCGGAATCACCAGCCCCCAAGGCCTTAAAAATACACGTGCTTCTTCAGGCTCTTTTGTTTGGAGCCATTAGATTTTATCAGAACTGGTTATGTCAGATATGCTAAGGGACAATTTGACACTGGAAGTTGAAAGTCCATAAACATGAGACTTCACGCAGAGATGAACTCACTCACCCCTCGAAGCACTGCTGAGGATGTAGATCCTACAGACCCAGGAATTTTCATAGATTCCATTTTGATCGATTCCCATCAACAAAAGGAAAAGTGAGGTGCTATCATTGTTTGCATTGCATTATATAACTTATTCCTGATGCTCAATGCACACGGGTCGAATGAACTCAGAAGAGATGCGTGCCACACGCAAGCAGCCGAACGTTCCTTGTGCCACGTCATGGCCACCGAACGCCCATGCGACATCCACAGCGGTTCCGTGCGAATGGCAAAAAGCAACGGAGCGTTGGTCCTCAGGAAACCCAGGTTCCGCCGGCCCCGTGCACATGAGACTGTGCTAAATCGATGGCCCGAAGACACTTCCCTGTCCCCATGAGAAGACTCATCTGAACCAAGCTGCGGTTCGTTCTCTTGCAAACGCTGCCCGGAGCGAAGACGGCTTCCGACCATCTCCACGCCCAGCTCTCCTCGTTCCATTCGGCCTCTTTGTAAAACCGCCCCTCGGTTTTCCCCAGAATTAACGTTATACCTCTGAAAACCCTGGCACGCTATTCGCTATTCGTCTGTGGGAAGTGCGTGTAGGGGAGGGAGTAGGCTTGGGGGTCCGCGGGAGGCCTGGGTTGGAAGGCCAGCTCCGGCCTTACTCGCCGGGCAACCTGAAGTCCTCTGAGTCTCGATGATGACCTCTGTCAAGTGGGAGTAACAGCAGTTCCGACATCATAGGACAATTGCGAGGCTCAGGCGATTCTCGCAAAGCCCTTAGAACAGTGTCGGCCCTGAGTTATTGTTCCGGTTGGCTGTTCTTACATGTTTCCGGCAGCAAAAACTGGGCTGGTACCTGATCTCTGCTGTTTAGTCCTCTACACCTTTTAATTCCACTCAGTGAGCTGTCTTTCTCCTGGGTCCATCGTTTCCTGGTTCAACTTATAACCCGACCCACATCTGCAAGACAAGAGAAATTGTATCTCCGATAGAGTGCGGTTGATGGAAAGTAGCTTTTCCTCCAATCTCTTCCAGAAGGATTTGTAATTTCATAAGCTCTGACCCTAAAACTTATCTAAATCCTGTTAACTTACTCCCACGGATCGACCTCAACAAGAAGCTCTTAAAATAGTGGACAACGGCAGAAGCAAAAGGACGTCACGGTATCGATTCTTCCACTCCCAGTCTCTGCCTGTGGTTCACGGCAAGGTGTCTTCATGATCCAGGCTTTCTGCAAAATGGCTGTGGCTAGCGGCAGAGGCTTCTGCTGGCCTCGTGCTAGACTGTGCCGAGTGTCTCCAACTAAAACCAGAGCACGGGGTTATCTGAAGTTGTTACCGCAGCAGGATAATCGTATGCTGAGTGTACTTGCTCTGCCTCTTCTCTCTGCTTGTTTCCTTAGAATCATTTGGGGAACTTTGAAAAATCCTAATGTCCAGATCAATTACTTTAAACTTTCTAGGGGGAGGACCCAGACATCAGTATTACCACAATGCAGATTCGCACCCAATAGTTCTGGGGGCAGGAGTGGGGGCCGGCGGTGTCTCAGATTCTGCATTTTCAAAAAACTCCAGGCGATGCCCACACTGCTGGTCTAAGGACCAGAATTTGGGAAGCAAAATTCTAGATTATCCTCCTCCCGTCTTTCCTGTCCATCGCAATTAGTGCCCTGATTCTCACTGGTCTCTCTTCCCCAAGGTTGTAACATCAGAAATGAAGGCTTTCTTCTGATTAGTACTTACGTCTGAAAGTTGGTCTGAGGAAAGGGAACTGATTATTGATTTATCTGCATTATCTCATTTAAGGAGATGACGCTGAGAATAACAGGAGTTTGAAATGTTCTTGCTCTCAGATCTTTCTGACCAAGTCAGTACTTGTCATCCTCACTCTTTTTGCCACAGGACTTTCAGCTTCAAGCAGGTGCACACTGCTTCCCTTTCCCTCCGATGCCCAGTTCTAACAATATTCTTAATATTTGATCCGGAGAGGTTAAGAAACCAGCTCAAGGTCACGGGAGTGGTGAGTGATAGAACGTAGATTCACTTCCACACCTGGCTCTTGGTAAAGCCTTGCTCATGACCACGGCCCCCACCCAGAGCCTACCCACCTAAGAGGGCTGATAGGTGACAAAGTCACATGTGAGAGCACTTTATAAGCAGAGGTGTTTCATCATGTTTTGAAAGCTGAGATTTATAGTCTAAAAACCTAGCTTTGAGTTCTGGCTCTGCTGTTTATTTACTATATGTACTTAGGCAAGTTACTTAATCTCTCTGAGTTTCTTTCTTTATCCATAAACTGACTCCAATATTGATCACTGCCTTGTCTACCTCTCAGGGTGAAGATAAAAATTATAAGAATAACATTATCAAGAGCAGCAACAAAACTAACATTTATATGACGCTTAATATGCCTCAGGTACTGTTGTGGCTTTCAGACATGTGACCTAATGTACGTGACAGCGATTTTAAAACCGGAAGGATTTTTTTATGAACCTGAAGTTTTTCTGGCCACGCTGAAATGTCACAGCGTTGCTGGGCTGCTCTGTTTGTCCAGGGACTGCCTCCACAGTGGACAAATCTTCAAGTGAAAACTCAGGCTCTGTCCAGTGATGGCCTCTTTTGGTCCTCATCCCTCCAAACAACCTGAGGACTCCAGAGAGAGACTGTGACAGACACTCGGAGTAGAAACTTGGAGTGCTTATTCCTCTGGTCAACAAGCCATCATGGAGGACCACCTCTCCTCACTGCTTGGGCTTACTGACCTGAAATTTTGCCTATGATGGTATCAGGGCAAAGGCAGAACCCACCACCCATCCTCTGCCAAGGTTTCCTCTCCCTTCCCAAGAACAGACACAAGGACACAGGTCCCAGCATCACTGCCTCAGTGCCCTGTCTCCAAGGCTGCATTGCAAATACCTCCACTCCTGCTGTGCCAGACACTTCAGCTCCATTTTCTCTTTCCACCGCCCAGACCTGACTATGCTATTCTGCCTCACAGTGCGGGAGAATCACAGAGAAGTGTCTCTCCCAATCCCTGGACAAGGAGACCTGGCTCCCGTGCGCATCATTATCTTTCTGGAAAAATCAGTCTGGGAGGTGGGCAAAAGGATCTTCCCTTATTAGAGATCACCCGTCTTGCACATCTTCACCTCAGGCAGATTCTTTCCCTCAACAGTGTCTCCTCACTTTCAGTCACTGGTGTTCCTTCTTCATGATTTTTGTCATAGTTGCATGCTACCCATATTATTTTTACTCAATGGTTTTCTTTAAATCCGGTCGACTTTTAACTTAAGTTCATTTTACAAGGAAACTTTATACGATTATCATAAATGGAAAACCAAAACTAGGAAGATTTTTCCATGTTGTTGTAATCCTTGAAGGAACTGAGGGTACCTCATAACTATTATGATGAAAACTGGGCACTATTATTGGATTCTAACTAGATAGTGCTGCTTGCTGAAGACACGGTGCCCGAGGCTTGCTTTCTGTAGGCATAATTGGAAAGACTGAAAGAAAATTGAAAAGGGAATTGTCCCCTCAGTACCGTTTCATGCCTCGCCTATGGATGATCTCAAATCATGATAAGTAGAACCAGGAGTGTGTATCCTACACCTTGGACACACTGGTTTAAGAGCTGGAAGTCCTCTACTTTTCAAAGGGAGTGACTACAGCCATTGGAGGAACTCGGAGACCAGGCCCCGCCCCGATCCTTCTCACTCCACACCTCTGATCAGAACGAGAGATCTTTCAAACAACTATGTCATTGATTGCTGCTTTTTGAGGTCTCTGAGGTTCTTTAAGGGAGCAGTTCCAAGGGGCCGTGGGCCAAGAGCGGTCCTTCTGCCGTCGTCAGGGTAAATGATCGCAGAGAAAGATGCTTCCTGTCGAATGGCGTGATCCCACTTTCGTCCACACACATGTTCTCCCTCTTGGGCTCAGTTCTGGGGGGTTCTTGTGTTCATCCAGGTTGCTGCTGTAATAAGAGCAAGGGGTGGACCCTTCGGGAAGATGCCTCTTCTCTAGAGAGGACTAGATGATGAAATTCAGCCAGCTCTGGTCTGGGTCTTCCGGAGCAAAAGTCTCAGCGTAACGAAGGCTTGCGCTGTCTGACCTTGTCCTCTGCGCATATATTTCCTGAGCAGGACTCAGGAGTTAGGGATCCAGGGTCTCTGGCAAATACCATCATTTCATCTGGACAATACCAATATATGCAGAGATAAAAATGTCTGCAAGGAAATACATAAAATGTTACTTGTGTGGATTTCTGCAGATGGCAGGTGCTTTTCGTTTTTACATTTAAATCATGTTTTATAAATATTTCTATTCCTTGAGTAGCTTTCATTTTCTTTTTCACTGATCTGTATTTTCTAATTTTAGTATAATAACTTTACAAAATAATCCGTGGTTAAAATTTTTTGAGAAAAACTGTCGCTCCAGCAACAAAGTGGTGGTGTACAACCACTTATTCCTTGAAAAATAAAAATACATTCCTGGTCCGAAACTGTAAAATGCTGGTTAAACTCTGTGATTTTAATCCCACTTTCGTTGTTTCATATTGTACATTATTATAGTATAGGTCCATTACAAAAACCCATGTTTGTTAGTTTTTCAAATCCAGTTTATTCCTTGTTTTTTTTTTTTTGTTTTTTTTTTTTAACCTTGTGCCGTTTTCTTATAAGACCTAATCACAGCCTACAGAATTAAGTGTTCCAGTACTCATACTTGTGGAAAAATTGATCTGGTCCATTTTTCCTTCCCTATTTTGCAGCCAGTAGAAAGAACTAAGCCCCAGAGAGGGAAAGGGACTCATTCGGAGATTCTCACAACCATTAGGAAACCAGGCTGGAACTTGAAATGAGGTGTTCTCGTGCAAGACCAATGTGTAATCCTGTGTGACATGTACACACAGCTCCAGGGACACCGGGAACATTGTCGCCTCTGTGAATCACAGCCCCCTGCAGCTGTTCAGGGCACACCTGCATGGCTGGACGGCACTCGATTCACCACTCGATTGTCACCACTCAATGGCATGGCCTTTCACGCTTTGGCTGAGGCCATGGTAGGGAAGTCTCTGGACTAAACGGACGAGTGAAGCATTTTCTATTATGAGTCGAAGGCGGTATATAATCTCATAGCTCATGGACTCAGCCATCGAACGCAGCGTTCGGAAGGTCCTGAGAAAGGGGACTGGCAGCTTTGCTCTTCTACACACTGTGGCGTTCTCAGCAGAGGCTGTTGGCTGCCTGACTGACACAGGTACAGTTCCGAGAATCAGAATATTTCTCTCTCTCTCTCTTTCTTCCTCCTTCCTTTAAAAAGACACTGGTACCAAAGATGTGTGCAAAGCATTGAGCTCTAAGACAAGCCTCCTGGGAGCTAGTATCCCGGCCCTTGCTGTTGGAACAGGGTTTTCCAACCTACTAAGGAATTCCATTTTCAAGACGAATTACGCTGCATTTGTTTTGGGTTTTCTTCCCTACTGCACCGACTTAGCCAGACCCCCACCCCCCACAATGGCAACCAACACGCAAAGGATATTTTCACACTTCTTTTCTCCTTCCCTGTTGCAAACAGGCTGCAGCACCCCCGGCGTGTGTTCCCTTCCTTGTCCCACAATGTCAGCCTAGGCATGGAGATGTCTCTCTTTACTCCTCTGAACTGGGAAGCAAGCCTTCGTTTTTCTGTCCTACTAGGTCTAATCCACGAACAAGTCCTGCGTCCAACGCTGACATTTCCCTCAAATCCTCTATTGCTCAGGGTCAGTGCCAGCCACTGCCATCACCGGCCTTCTGTCTGCTGTCACAGCCTCCTCCTAACCGGTCTTCCTGCGCCCAGCCAGCACCCCCCGCCCCCACAGCAGTGTCTCCTGCGCCCAGCCAACACCCTCTCCCCAAGTCTCTGTTCTTTTCCAACTACCATCAATGCCCCCCCCCCTCCGCAGATGACCCCTTCTCATCCTTTAGTCTTCGCTTTAAGTCATTTGTTTGTGGTTGTCTGCGTAACCCCGTGAGCTGCTTGAGAAAAGCATTTTCCTCCACCGCCGCGCTCAGCATCATTTCCCACATACGTTTCAGTTATTAGCTCTGTGATTTTGAGCAAGCTATTCAACCTCTCTCTTTTCAACTATAACATGGGGTTACGGAGCCCGACCTCACAGGTCACGTTGAGAATTAAGTGAGATCATTTGCAAAGTGTCTAGAATAATGTGTGGCCCATCATAGGTGTTTAATACCATTTCCTTTCATTTTCTACCTGGGAAGGGTAGAGGTGAGCATGGAAGTCGGGACCTTTGATCCGAAGTGACAAAAACTGAATTGGAGCTAGCGGAGAAAAAGACAAAAGAGAAAAAACGAGAAGGGAGGGAACGATTTCGCTGGCGTTTGTAAATCCCCAGAGATGCAGGGCAGAAGGTGGAAGCAGGGACTCAGACGCCCCCACTGCCCACCTCTCTCTCCCTCTCGTTCTCTCCCTCTTGCCCTGTGTGTGTGGGTTGGGTGTGGGGTGGCCTCTTATCTCTGCTTCTTCCTGTCTGTCACTTTTATGTTCTCAACTGCCTGCTTTTCTGAAATGGGAAACTGTCTCTGCAGCCCTTGACACCCCAACTCCATCACCGCTTTACTTCCAGAGAGAAACGGTGCTTCTTTTTCTGAGTTCCAGTTAGAGAATTGCCAGGGAAGAACTCCAAATCCCCTGAATGAGTCACGTGCCCATGCCCCGATCATCACCAGGGAGGTGCGGACACACGGCTCTTATTCAGACGAGGATAGGCTAAGGGACGATACCCTGAGGAACACGACGTAACACAAAACAGTGCGTGCCGTGGCATAGTGATAAATACGACTGCCTCCCTAAAATATCTGTGTGTCTTTCTCCCCGGCTAAATTTCTGGCATCCTAGAAACAGAGACAGTGCCTCAGTTATGCTTCTTTCCCCTCCCCCCAGCACAGTCAGGTGACACGAGGCAACGAATAAAGATAACTGAATGGACAATGTAAGTGCCAAAGCTTCCTTTTATTCCTGTCGGGTTTTCTCAGCTGCAAACGGCTTCTGTGATCCTGGTCTGGGGACACAGTTACATGATGGCCCTCGGAGTCCCCAAGAAGTGTGGCCTCTTGCTCGTTAGTTCTTTACGTCTTAGGATGGTCTCGCTGAGACTCGCCCATTCTCCTGTGCGTGGCTTAGCTCTTCCGCGAGTTTCCATGTTCCTGTTTATAAATCTCACCTGAGCCCAGCTCTTTGGGCCTGATTCTCTCCTCTCTCCCTCCCTTCCTCCTGGGGCAGAGCTTTGCTTAACCTGAAATGGCTATTAGAGGAGGTATAGGTGTTCACACCGACATGTTGCGGCTCTACCCAGCTCCCTGTCCAGGAGGTGGCAGCCTCTCCTGATTGCCCATGTAGCTTCTGCTTCAAGGACAGAAGGGTCACCTAGCAGCTCCCCCACTTAATGCATGGAGCAGTCAAGAGGCCACGAGATGAAGTGACTGGGCTCAAGTTCCAGAGTCCCAGATGAACCCAGTTCCAGGCTCTGCAAGTTTCAAGTCCCCAGCCATGAATAAGCCGTGGATGCCCTTCCTCAACCCCTAGAGATGGAGTCAGCCGCCACGGCCAGGCACCCAGGCCCTGCGTGGACACTTGGACACTGCGATGATTCAGACCGGTTCCTGCCTTTTCGAGGCTCAGGGCCTTTCGAGGCAACTGAGCAGAAAAGCCATCACTATGAGGAGGTGTGATGCACCAAAGGCTCAGAGCACGAACTGCCCAGCGCCAAAGAGATGTGAGAGCTGCAAGTGGCTTTTGCACCTGGTAAGACCTTGGTTTGACTCCAGAAAATCCTCCGGGGCTCATTTACCAAGTACTAGCTCACAGAAACAACTAAAAGAAAATCCTTTAAAGTTATTTATTTGTAGTCATAGCAATTTTAAAGCTGGGGAAATTTAAAAGTAATCTGGTACCAAACAAACCAGATCTACAATTCTACAACTAAGTCATAGCTGTGGCGTGCAAATTGCTCCCAGGGAGGTCATCTGAACAATGTGTATCACTTTATGTTAAAAAAGGAAAAATATTAAACATTTAAGCATGAGGCCCTGAACTACGCATACTATTGTTATATTTAATCCTCCCAATAATGACATGGGTGTTTTTATTCCCATTAAAAAGGAGGAAACTGAAGCACAGAGACATTAAATGACATACCAAGGTCGCACGGCTGGTAAATGACAGATTAGGGATTTGAACTCAGGCTTATCTATTTCCAATGTCTCTATCCCCACAAGAATGGAAATGTATTGAATAATGTTAAAAATCCTTCTTCAATCTACTACTAACAAGTTATGTGAACTGAAAGAAGTCCTTTCATTTCGTTGGGATGTAATTTCCCATTCTATAAATGGAGAAAATTGAGCTAGGTCAGCGATGGCAATATATGGCCCATGAATGGCCACCCTCCCATCCTGTGCCCAAGACAGACGTGACTATCAGGGCATCATTTCCTCTGAGCTCAAACTGGACTTCTAACCAAGCGTGTGCAGCCACTCTCGATCAGTTGCAATTGGCACGAAATAAAATCTATTTGCCACCTTTTGGCCCAATGAGCTCTCAGATCTATTCCCACTCTATTTAGTCTGTGTAAACTCTGGCCTTCGAGTTTGTCATTTTCCTGCAGTGCTGGAAGAAATATGGGAACAGCTTATCTATGATTCTGCAAAAGAGAATCCTGCTGGATGCAGAGCCCTACTGTTCTCCTGGCTGATGGCAGGGCGGTGCCCAGGACGCCAGAGCGGGGTCTGCCACAAACATGAGGGGGCCACGACTCTGCTCCACACAATGGAAGTCGTTCCTCGTGCCTGACACTTACTGGGACATCACGTAGTTCTTTAGTGCAGTGAATCTCCTCTGCTGAAATGGCTCAATGTCAACAACAAGGCAACCAAAGGAGGATATGGGAAAACACCACGGTCCTTGCACACTGACTGACAGACGGGCCGGAGGGATGGGAGGGGGTGATGGGTGACAGAGTCATCTACAGGTGATATCCAGAAATGCCAAGCTAAGTCAGTGGTTGAGCCTGGGTCAGGAGGTGACAGAGGAATGGAAAATCAAAACAACATTGATATCTGATGCTGAGCTGACAAGGGCCATCAAATGCCATGCACGGGGGACGCAGGCAGTGTGCAGATCTGAGGGAGCCGAGTATCTGGCCAAATCACCAGGCCGCCTCTGTCCACGCCCCAGCAGTGTCTCTTCATGTAGCAGGCACAGGTCATCCTGTCCTGCCAACAGCCACCATGGGAAAAAAGGAGTCCATTCTTCAAGATGTCTATTTGAGTCCAGTGTCAAATTACCTGAGATTGTCAGCAAGTGCCCACGGCCTTGGCTCTGAAGGAAGCCCTGCCTGGCCCTGGGAGGGGAGCAGGCCACAGGAGAGGCAGGTGGGCAGGGCCAGCCCTGCAGCTGTGTGGACATGGACACACTTCCTAAGTGAGCCCCAGGTCCCCAAGCCCCAGCTCTCCTACTTACTCATGGCATATTTTTGGCCAAGTTACTTAAACCTCTTTGTGCCTCAGCTTCCCCATCTATAAAATGAGGGTAATACCTTCATGAGGTTGTTATGAGCATCATACCTGTTATGCTTGGCCCTTCACAGAGGTTTTCTCACTGGATCTTACAAAAACACTTTGAAGTAGGCTTCATAATAATGAAGAAACTGGGGCACAGAGCCCAGAAATATCCTGCCCAAGATCCTGCAGATGGTGGGCATTATAACAATACTATCTAACATTTACTGGACTCTGAGTAGATGTGCCAGACAAACGAAACAGGATATAGTTGACCTACTTTACAAATAGTGAAAGCTGAGGCACAGAGAGCACTAAGCAACTGCCACGATCACACAGGAGTAAATGGCAGAGCCACCATATCAGCCCAGGCCACGTGGCTTCAGAATCGCACTGCTAACCGCCGTTTTCACTTCTGAAGCCCCAGCCATGCTCTGCCTGCTGCATCATGCTGCCCGCTCACAGCTGTGGAACTGTCCACTTCATGAAACAGCTCTTCTTTACACAGTGATCGTCGGGAGGTCATTCGAATTTCACCAGGGCTGATTATCCAGCGAGAGCCGCGTTTCTCATTGTGGGGCTATTGGCATCGGGGGTGAGACAGTTCCTCACAGTCATGCGGTATGTGAGCTACTCCCCCACATTGCAGGATGATTGGCCTCCTGACCCAGGGATTGCCAGAGGCTCCCCAAGCCACTGTCACCACCAAAATGCCCCACAAGACTTTCACATTTGTTTAGATGGAGGGGAAGACTCTGCTCTAGGTGAGAGCCATTAAAATAGAGGGTTACCTTCTTCTCGTTCCTCTGTTCACTAATTCAACCGAATCCAAGGAATTGAGAGAAAACAGAAGCAAACATGGCACAGCCAACGGTATGAGACCGGGTGTAGCGATGTAGCAGACGGGGTGGTAGAGGCAGGCGTAAGAACCCCACTCAGGTGTGTGGTCAGGAACTGCTCTGTGGCAACTCCCCTCATCGGCTGCGGGGCCAGGGGAGGAGGCAAACCAGAGAGAGAGGAAACGTAGAAGGGGCCACTCACCTTTCGCCATTCTGGTGGCGGAGAGAGACTAAGACAAGGGCCTGAGGTTGTGGAGAGCCTCCTGGTGTGGAAGCTGGGACACCAGGCCCTGATAAGCTGTGTCACCACAGCCAAGTCACTTAGCCTCCATTCCTCAGTTTCCCCAGTGGCCTAGTAGTGGTGGCTTCCCTCCCCACTCCCCAAAGTTGTGAGGCTCAAGTGACACCAGGAATGAGAGGGCACCTAGAATAGTAGAGGTCACTGCTATTTTTGTGTGTGTCCAAAGCAAGTCTCTGGCCGTTGTGTGCTGTTTCCTTTTGGATATCTGTCGCCATTCGTAGAAGAAGGAACCCTTTGCCAGGCCCACTCGGACATCGGGGGAGCACTTCCTCCCGGGACAATCGCTGCCAAGGGCCACCCCTGCAAGGCCACTGACTCTGACTGCCACGCCCACCACCTCCGGTGGCTGAGTGACCACACCACCCAGTCCTCAGTGAAACCAGGGCCATTCAACTGCCCTGCCTTCTGTCATTACCCCTGGTCTTTACAAATAGCCACTCCGGCATTGTTCAAAGATACCGGTTCTTTCTTCATCAGTGTATTATTACCAGAGGCTGGTGAAAGGAGTTTCATTTTGGTTAACTCAGAAAATACATTTTGGGAATACTTAGGTAATTTTTATGTAATACTTGTCCTTCGACATTTTCCTATGTCTATGATTTTACTTTCTCTAAATTAGACCAGGAGATTTCTGGCATCGGAACCTCATTTCTCACGGGCCTCCTTTGAAGACAGATGTCAGTTAACTAACTAAGCAGCCAGGAAAAATCCATTCGAGATGCTCTAGCCAGCACATCGAATCGGGTATTGTTGACTGTGCTTCTTTCTTTCTGCCTCGGGTCAGGACAAGTGGGCTCTTACGGCTACCAAGTCTTTCTAAAATGGAATGTAAATGGTGGTTTCCCATAGTTAAGCAGAGGAGTGAAGCTCAGAAATTAAATTCTCTGAATTTCTAGGCTCGCTCACTCACTCACTGGCGTCTGCCTTCGGACTCTCCAGGCAACAAAGAACCAGAAAGGGAAGAACAACAGAATCCACGGGCTCAGGCGGCAGCCTCAGCTCTGCCTCCACGGGTCTCTTTGGGTTTCACCATCCTCAGCTGTACTGTGAGGAGGCTGAATCAGTCTCTAAGGTCTTTGCAGCCTTTGCAAAGAATCTACATGAACATTTTCTACCGTTTGTTGAGCACCAGCTATGTGCTAGGTCATTAAATGCTATATACTTATCTCATTTAATTCTCATTAAGACTCTGGAGATACATGTAACCCTCCATTTCACAGATGGGCAAACTGAGGTTTAGAAAGGTTAGGCTGACTTGCCCAAGGAGAAAACATGGTGGGTGGTATAAATAAGATTCCTAACTTAGTCTCTTTGGTCCCAAAGTTAATGTGCTTTACACTGCACTGCATAGTGTACAAATAATTGGCTTTCTTCTTTGCTTCCTTTGTTTGTACCAATTATTCAAGATTTGACCACACCCACCTCTGTACTATCCATTTTCTCCAAATCTCCCCCTTCCAATGATCCATCAGTTGAACAGCTGAGCTTTTCCAGGGCATCCACCACATTTTACTCATCTGTCTATTCCCGCCCCATCCCCAGACCTACCTCCCAGCTGGTGTACAATATATGCTCACTAATTAGCATACACCAGAATTCCAAAAACGTCCTCAGCAATGAATACTATGCTGATGAATTCTGATGAAAGAAACCTTTTTTAAACATCATTTTACGCATCAAGACAGAAAATCAGCATTTGTCATACTGTCTATCATGAGCATTGACAGCTATGCCTTTTTTTTTTCCTCTCAATTTTAAGAGTTAAGACTAATCTTATGCGATGGTCCACATTTTTTAAGCTATTAGTATAGTCAGAGCTATGATCAGATTTCTCCCTAGGCATTTTAATGAAAAACATACATATTTACCAACACAAAATAACTTAGTGGAAAGAGTGGTATTTTTTCATAGTTTATAAATTTCTTTCATGTCTGGCTTAACAGAAGACCTCTGGACTCTCATATATGCGTCTGCATTCAGCCTGGTGTGATACGCTGTTTTGGCTGGAGTATGTGAAGAAACTCTCTTCTCATTCAGAGATGTGGTTTGAAGATGAAGGGGCGGGGTGGATTTTAATAGCTTTCCAGATCATCATAAATATTCTTCTTTGATACTTGGCAATTGGTAGTTTCTTAAAGATTAATGACAATGTGGAATCTGAAATACCAATGAATTTTTTTTATCTCTGTTGCATTAAAGCCCATTATTGAGCTATTGCACACTTTAAATGAATATTTTACTCACATGTGGATTTTGAACCATCATGCATTGATCATTTGGAAAATGTTGATTCACTGAGTTATGCAGATGTTCCCAATGTTAACACAGTTCATTATCCAATGACGGGAAACAAACAAACAAACAAACAAACCACGTTTGTTAATATCATCATGAATTTCATGTAAGAAAAATGTAACTGGGGAGCCGACCCAGGCCCACAGTGCCAGATATAAGTGTTTTCAGAATTCTAGTTTTCACTTGACAATGCGAATTTTATCACTGCAACAAATTTTGCCAGTAGATTGCCTTGAAGTTGACAGATCAACTTCATTCATTTTTGAGAAACTATTTGCCAAATACCCAAGTCTGAATAACCATAGTTGGTCAGTCATTTTTAAAGCAAAAAATAGTGTTCCTTAAAAAAAACAAAACTGGCTAGTTCAGCTCATACCTCAAACAGTAGCACGATTTCTGTCCTCTAGACAACCACTATATTCTAGTATGCCCCAGCGGTGTTTGATGTGCAGTGTATTTTCCATTTCATTGAACAGAATATTAAAAACAGTTGCACTCAAAAATCAAGATTTAATAAAATTAACACTTCTTACCGCTTCATCGAAGACATTCTTATGAGAGATAATTTCAATAATACAAAGTGCATAAAAAGCTTAAAACACCTAATATACCACTCAGAATTAACATTTTAGCAAATTACTTTATACTTTATAT